>NC_046322.1:56042149-56342149 GCF_009819535.1 Lacerta agilis
ATTATATACATATGGTTTCCTTTAAATGATGATATAATCTGCCTGGATTGGAAATGAACCTGACTCACCTTTAGCAAACAAGCTGTCAGACAGAGCCCTTCTACCGCTAATCTACCTAACAAGGTCTCTGTATGAGAAGGGATCACTACATAATTTGAACTTTCCTTGTCAGGGAAGGCTTCAGATGTTACCCAAATTAGCATTGGCTGTAAATTCCCCCGTCTGTATGAGTGGCAAACAGAAAATGCAATAGATAACAGGAGCACTGGAGCACGACAGCCTTTCCTCTACTTGCCCATCAAGCTGAATTCACTAAATAACCTCCCTACTATCCATTGGATTTGAGATTATTAACACAACTAATTTAGAGCAGAAGCTTAAGTCTTTAAGATGAATGAAGCATTTGCAGTTAACCAGGATATAGCAAGCCCTCAAGCGAAACAGAAAGTAATGGCATATCCCAATATAAATAAACGCCCAGCTGGCTTCAATACAAGGATATATGGCTTTTGCAAAAAGTATCAGCCAAATCCACAAAAGACTGTCACTGGTAAGGCACCGGTTAAGGATGGGTGAATTTTGGTTTCTATCAGTTTTTCATTTTTTTAAAAAAAAAGTTCAGTTCCCTGCATTTCCATATCAATTTGTGAATTTCTAAAAGTCTTCTTCAAAATTCACCAGCATTTTTGTGTGAATTTTTGCATCCAATTTTGCCTGATATACATTTTTGCAAAGTAAATTTCCCTGAGGCACTTCTGAATTACAGGTAGGTAGCCTTGTTGGTCTGCCATAGTCAAAACAAAATATAAAATCAAAAAATCATTCCAGTAGCACCTTAGAGACCAACTAAGTTTGTTCTTGGTATGAGCTTTCGTGTGCATGCACACTTCTTCAGTGTGCATGCACACGAAAGCTCATACCAAGAACAAACTTAGTTGGTCTCTTAGGTGCTACTGGAAGGATTTTTTGCATTTCTGAATGTTATTTTCACTAATGCATACATTTGAATGCATACTTTAGTATATTCATTTTTGTGCACATTTCATAGACTGGAGAAATGCAATGCGAAAAGTGTAAATTTCAAAGGGCGACTATGTTTGCTTATTGTCTCAGAAAGTGTGGACTATTTAGGTTTGCCTTAAAATGTGATCTCAATTGAATTCCTCCCTAATATCTAATCATCAGCTGTCAATTATAATTCGCGAAACATGGGGCTTCCATATTCCGAGTACCACATGGGATCAACAACATAAGACAATTGTCACCTTTACAGAACCAGAGCATTGCCCAAGGTAGACCCTCAGTCAGATCTAGCAAGGCAATTCTTAGCTAGGCATTTTTATTCTTCAGTTTGAAGTGAAGTTCCTACATTTAAAGTTTGTGATCAGAGAATCTCCTTCAGCTCAATTCAGAGCTTGCTCAGTATTTCCAAGCTTTTTCGGCAACTATTTGGGGGAAAGATCATTTGCTTTCTGTGACTCCTTGATGGTGCTGTGCACCATCTTTATATTGGACCTTGAGTATAGCAGGATGGCTTTACCTCCTTGACCACCACCTGAAAGCTACTAACATGACTGAACAAGAGAGAGGATTTTTAGATCAGGACAGTGGACAGCAACCCAACAGAACATTAGCAAGAAACTATCAGTTACGAGTGCTGCTCTTCCAGTGTGGTGTAGTGGTTAAGAGCAGTGGACTCATAATCTGGGGAACCGGGTTCGCGTCTCCGCTCCTCCACATGCAGCTGCTGGGTGACCTTGGGCTAGTCACACTTCTCTGAAGTCTCTCAGCCCCACTCACCTCACAGAGTGTTTGTTGTGGGGGAGGAAGGGAAAGGAGAATGTTAGCCGCTTTGAGACTCCTTCGGGTAGTGATAAAGCGGGATATCAAATCCAAACTCCTCCTCCTCCTCCTCCTCCTCCTCCTCCTCCTCCTCCTCCTCTTCTTCTTCTTCTTCTTCTTCTTCTTCTTCTTCTTCTTCTTCTTCTCCCTTTGTATGTTTAAAATAAATGCTAGTCTCATGGAGGGTCTGGAACCATGGGCATAGCCAGGGGGCAGGGGGGGCAACTGCTCCCCCTAAATCAAGTAAATCAATTAAAAAGCTTAACTAATTAAGGTCACCCCCCAAAAATGAAGCCTGTTCCTCCAACAAAAATCATGGCTCCTCCCATTCCTGGAACTGTGAGTTACAGGAATTGTGAGGTGAAAAATAGAATTTTTCATGCAGCACTTGAATTTCTATCAAATAGCTGTTAAAAGCAAAGAACCCCCATAGTAAAAGAGGCAGCAAATCTACTGGTTTTAGATATCGTAATGAATCCTAGGAACTTCTAAGCCAAAACAGCCCCCCTCTCTGACAGCCTTTGTCCAGTTTCAAGAAAATGCATGTCAGTGGCAAGGCTCATGACTGCAAGTCCTCAGAAGAGGGCATTATTGTTCCTGCAGGCAACATTAAAGACATTGAAAGCGACTTATAAATAGGTGGGCTGGGATTGTTTATGAGAAGGAACATTAAATGATTCTGGGATTAGCATCTGCTCCCAAGTTTGTTTATTTTAAACACAGTCCAGCTTTGCATAATAATTTTCCAGTGGACTAAAATTCCAGGAGGGATTGTTTCATTTGTTTATGTTAGATGTTTATCTTCTCCTTCACGTACTGTATCTTCCCTCACATTAGGAAATTCCAACCTGCCCCCCCTTTGACTTCAGCTGTCTCAGTTTTCCTAACTCAGATATTTATCTGCTATGTAGCTTTATCTTCACATACAGTGCAAACGTGTACTACATTGACTCTTGGTTCTTGGACTGGAAAAGTGGTGGTCCTGCATTCCAAGGAAATATATTCCAGCTTCTCTGGTTTCAGTTCTCATTCTCCTTCCTTGTTTTCAACTGAAGGGCTATCAAGTTATGGGTCCCGGGTCAGATGAAGAACATCTGAATAATTTAAACCAATATCTGCCATATCCAGCAGCATTCAAGTTATTATCTTATTTTAGAGGAACAATTATGGAAAAAACCCCACTCAGCCTTGCTTTCTGGGCAAGGCTCACTCAGTGTGCTGGGCCTGGGCCTGGTAGGGACCCTCTCTACAGAAGGAAGGTTGGCTAGCCATGGGCCAGCTCCAAGTTTAATGCAGGTTTGGCTGTACATGATTTTCATATACAGTGGTACCTCGGGTTAAGTACTTAATTCGTTCTGGAGGTCCGTTCTTAACCTGAAACTGTTCTTAACCTGAAGCACCGCTTTAGCTAATGGGACCTCCCACTGCCACTGCGCCGCCAGAGCACGATTTCTGTTCTTATCCTGAAGCAAAGTTCTTAACCTGAAGCGTTATTTCTGGGTTAGCGGAGTATGTAACCTGAAGCGTATGTAACCTGAGGCGCATGTAACCCGAGGTACCACTGTATACACATTACCCTTGGAACCCAAGCTCCACATAAGATGCAGGCCAACTGTAATCAAGCTGCTTTGTTCTCTGAATGGGCAACAGGCAAAGATTGGGAAATCATGTAACAGAATTGGTTTGGGGGGGGTTCATTAGAACAATGCTATTGTTAAATGCTGCCCATGGATTGGTCAATGGCATTTCTTAGGACCACTCTATCTCTATACTAACTGCAGTGTCTTGAAGGACTCCTGAATGTTAACAAGACAAGGGGAAGATGATTTAATGGGGACGTGTTTAGTCACAATGCCCCACCTATGAGGGAAGGAATTGCCTGAAGAAAAAATATGTTTTTCTCCCCTGGAGCTACTGTGTTGTTGTTTAGTCGTTCTGTCATGTCCAACTCTTTGTGACCCCATGGACCAGAGCACGCCAGGCACTCCTGTCTTCCACTGCCTCCCGCAGTTTGGTCAGACTCATGTTGGTAGCTTTGAGAACACTGTCCAACCATCTTGTCCTCTGTCGTCCTTCTCCTTGTGCCCTCCATCTTTCCCAACATCAGGGTCTTTTCCAGGGAGTCTTCTCTTCTCATGAGGTGGCCAAAGTATTGGAGCCTCAGCTTCAGGATCTGTCCTTCCAGTGAGCATTCAGGGCTGATTTCCTTAAGAATGGATAGGTTTGATCTTCTTGCAGTCCATGGGACTCTCAAGAGTCTCCTCCAGCACCAGAATTCAAAAGCATCAATTCTTTGGCGATCAGCCTCCTTTATAGTCCAGCTCTCACTTCCACACATCACTACTGGGAAAACCATAGCTTTAACTGTACAATTTAACTATACAGGTTTTCCACACCCATCAGCCCATTCCCACCACCCTTCTGAGCAATACCCCTCCTCACTCTCTCACTATATATAAGGGTCTGGTGACTTCTGTTTCAGTGTATCTGAAGGAGTGTGCATGCACACGAAAGCTCATACCAAGAACAAACTTAGTTGGTCTCTAAGGTGCTACTGGAAGGATTTTTTAAATATATATATACAGACCTTTGTCGGCAAGGTGATGTCTCTGCTTTTTACGATGCTATTTAGGTCTGTCATTGCTTTTCTCCCAAGAAGCAGGCGTCTTTTAATTTCATGACTGCTGTCACCATCTGCAGTGATCACGGAACCCAAGAAAGTAAAATCTCTCACTGCCTACTGTAGGTACTGTATATACAGTTATTGCATGAACATGGAGGTTGGGAGCTGACTGGTCAGTAGATACTGAGAATGAACTCTTGGGAGACTGGGGTGGGGTACAGAGATTACTGGTTTTGTGGGGGGGGTGTAGCCCTGTTTTTCAAGGAAGTAAAACTGCCCTTGTGTTTTACATATTTTAGTAGGCAGATCTAGTAGTAAGCAACCTGATTTTGACATCATAATTAATGCTGCATTTCCCTAACAACAAAGGATAGCTTTTCTTTTTTGCTTAGATACTCTTCAGGTCTGTTCCTCTTTCTTCATTTTGTGCTGAAACCTTGTTTATGTCTTTATACAGCAGCTGAAAAGAAAAGGTAACAATTCGCCAGAGCTCAGCAAAGGTAGAATTGCCTTTGCATAATAGATTTCTCAGTCATTGGCACTGTGATATTTTCCCCGTCTGCCTTGAATGACTGTTACATTAGACACGGGCCCTTCATACACTTGTGTATATGATTCGTTTTTTATGATTTGCTTTTTGAATAGCCCCATAGAATTCAGTGAAACTATTCATATCTTTTAAAATGTGTGGGTGAAAGAAGCAAAATCAAGGCCTTTGTTCACTCAATGCAAATTTTAAATAAAAGGACTCACCAGTCCCTCATCAATAGAGAGAAAATCAAAGGTGGGGAGGGAAAAATTGGCAGTATTATGGAGCTGCCTAGCTTATAGTTCTGGGGGGGGGGGGATGAATATGCTTTCAAACCGATCAGTAAGAGCTAGATATGTAAACAATACTTGTGTGAAATCATGGTAAAATTATCTTTGTATTCATAAACAGCTTTCTGCATCTTCTTAGACACCTTCATCAGATACACTTTGAATAGCTACTATGCCTAAAGCAGGGCTGCGGAAGGCTGAATATTATCCATAGAGACCATTTGTAAAATATATTTGTCTAAAGCTGCTGGAGGTACAACCATGAACCCATAGCAGTATGTGCAACTGCCTCATATGGCGAGCCTTTGGGGCAAGAGATAAATAATGCAGTTCACATTGTAATGTGAAGCTGATCATTTATGTTTCGTGAACTGCTTTCATGCCCTCCAACGTGTCCAGGCCAAAGACCAGGCCATACATCTTCTGGGTTGCTCTCCGAGGTGATTCACGTGACCCAATGTGAGATTGTGGCCTCGAAAAAGGCTCTTTGGGTGGTGCCGTGCTCTCACATATTTTGGGGCACTGCCTGAGATCACAGCCCTTTAAAAAGCACTTTTTCAGGATAAGTTCACAGTGCCCCAAATGGCTGCTGTGCTCTCGCACAGAAAAAATGACATGGCCTTCAAAATTTCCACTTCTCCAAATTTTGGGATTCAATTCTCCAGCAAAAATAAAATAAAAGTGTGTTCCAAAAAGTGAACATCAGGGGGAAGTTAAAAGCTTCACTAAAAGCTTTTTCTTTAATTTTTATGTTGCTCTATTCCAGCACAAAGATGAGAACCACAAATGATGTAGCTCTTCAGAACACCACAGGCAGCATTCTAGACGGCCTCATGTTGAAAGGCCTATTGACCGGAGGCTTGTAAAGGCCTGGACCTGTAAATTAAATGAAATCTGGGGACATTCCAGGGATAGATTTTGTCTGGGGACAGATTTGTAAATCCGGGGACTGCCTCCAGGAAACAGGGACACCTGGTAACCATAGAGTAAAGAGCAACTGTGAACCAGATCAGATTTTTAAAAAACACACACGCACACACACCGATACAGGCAAATTTTAAAGTCTTTACACACCCCTAAGAGAAACAAGAATCGATATATTCATCCATCCCTAGCTTTAAGGAAATATTAGTTTTTAGTGGTTTAACTCCTGATTCATGCTCATTAGCTCCTTATAGCTTAACTCTGACATTCCATGGGCATGTATGTTAGCAATACAGATGGACTGATGCTTGTCAATCATGTTTCTAGCAAGATATATTTATTGGGGGAGGTGTAGCTTTATTTCAAACAAGGACAGCCATCTTCTGCATTCTTGGGAGCTACCGTATTCTTTATCTCTAGCATCATCTAGTAGTTAGATCTTCCAAAATGATAGCCCATAATATCTGAATAGAATACATTTTAATCTAAACTATGGATGGTGCACTCAGAAGAATATCTGGAGGGTGGATGCTTTTATCTGACCTATTTCTGTTAAGGAGGACAAATAACATTCCATGCTGAAATTGATCTATTTTTGCACCGTTATGTGTGTTGTATGCACCAGAGAGGATCTGGGAGAACCCCACCCTATTGTGTGACCAATCCCCTGCTGTCTGTTTGTGAGCATCTGGCTGTTGGGTCAGTTAGAAGGGCTTTCTTTCTCTAGGGCAAGACATAATGTTCCATTCCAGGTTGGAATGCCATCTTTCCTCTAGGTCAGGATGCAATAACCCTTCGCAAGCTCTAGTGTGTGTGTGTGTTTTGTGCGTAATGGCTGCTAGTCATGGTTTGATGTCTCTACACAGTCCATGGAAGAGTGTAGACTGCTGTACAATACTTGCTTCCAAGTTTGACTTGAATACCTGAGGTTTGTGTTACCAGTATTAAATACAATTCTTTGCAATGAATTTTAAATGAAGTGGAAGCTCTCACCAGAGGTTTGTTAAAAGCAGGCTAACAGTTGTTCTCTTCTTGCGCTTCTCCCTCTCCCCCTCCTTTTTTGGGTTAGAAGAGGTTTAAATTATATATTAACCAAAAAGGTAAACAGAATAAAATGGGCAATAAAATATTAATGGAAGATGTAGTGAAATTGTCTTCTGCTGCACTTAAAATGGCCTGAATGATTGAGCTGTGAATTGCTCTCCCTTAGGTATTGAAATATTCATCAGTATTTAATAAATGTTCGCATGCGTAGCTACTCATGTTTACACTACAGCACTTGCTGGAGAGTGCTTACGAAAGAAAACATTATAACGGAAGGTGAACTTTGCAGTGCAATGAGTCACCTTAAATTATACAGCACGCAGAGCAGAGGAGACAAGAGAAATCTCTGAACTGACAAATGAGAAGCCGGCATCACTTAAGAGCATCTTTTGTTAAGGGAACTGCCCATGGATGGTAAAAGGGCTCTATGGCTCCAATACTCTTTGGAAGCCTTTTAAAGATTTACCTTGCTTGCATTAAAAAAAAACAACAACAACCCAAAAAACCACCTTTCCTCCTTATGCCTAAGTCATGTTCTATAATGACTTGGGATTCAAATGCAATTACTGGAAAGACCCTATTAATTTCATCTGCTAGAAAGGAAGGGGGAATGTGACGGAACAAAAGTAGTGCAACAAATTAAAGAGCCAGGTAACAAGCAACATGGACTTGATTTGCATTATCCACATTTTTGAATCGTATGAAGGTATTCATTGCCAGCATAAGGTGTCAAATGAATGAATCTATAGGGAAAGCTAAAATTTGATAATAGCTTCCTGGAAAGGATCCTGAAAGAAACACTTTTTTCCATATCAGCCTGCCTATGTCTTAAGACCTTCTCTAAGTGCCTTCCTGAGTGGTGGCACAAAGAAGAGGCCCTTTTGTGGTAGCACCCCAACTATGCAAAGTCCACCCAAAGAGGTGGAATTGGTGGTGAAATTACAATCCTTTTGATTTCACGTATGCCCAGCCATTTTAAAGAGTTATGCTGTCTCAGTCTGTTTTTGGTTTTGATAGCAGGGATGGGAACCTATGGCCTGCTAGATGTTGCTGACTGACAATCCTATCATCCCAGATCATTGGCCATGATGGCATGAGGTGATACGAGTTGGTGTTCATATCCATGGATGTGTCACACAAATAGTTCAAGGTGGGATCTGAAGGTGGTTTAACCACCCATTCAATGTCCTGCTGAGTATTGGATGCTGCTGTTGAAATGGAGAGTCTCCTCAAATCTGATTTGAGAATGCAGTTGAAGGTTAGTTGCACATCTGTAAAACTTAACACGTTCAACGAGGAGAAAGAATCCAGTTGGAAGATCTGTATCTACTCTTCATGATGACAATATGCCCTGCTTTACAGAGGACAATCTTCTATTTGGAGATTGGTTGGTCCTCCATTTGAAGAAATCCTCTGTTTGAAGGGTTGTCTGGTCCAAGTCCACTTTAAAGATAAAGAACCATAAGAAGGGAGAGCAGAGAGGGCCTTGGGGGTAACTATCATATGTGAACACCTGGAAGGCAGAACAAGCAAGCACACAGGTCATTTGGCCACAGTCTTCAACACTATGGTAAGATGTGTTGTACTGTTATTTAAGTTATAGGCATTATTTCCAAATTTGCATATGCTCAGATAAATTTCTGAATTGTTGTCCATCAATTTGGGATCCTAGGGTAGTTTACAACATTTACAAATCTCAAATTTCTAAAAACAACCTCAGATATGCTGATGACACAACCTTGATAGCAGAAAGCAAGGAGGAATTAAATATGGTCTGAAGCTCAACAACAAAAAAACTAAGATCATGGCCACTGGTCCCATCACCTCCTGCCAAACAGAAGGGGAAGAAATGGAGGCAGTGAGAGATTTTACTTTCTTGGGTTCCATGATCACTGCATATGGTGACAGCAGTCACGAAATTAGAAGACGCCTGCTTCTTGGGAGAAAAGAAATTACAAACCTAGACAGCATCTTAAAAAGCAGAGACATCACCTTGCCAGCAAAGGTCCGTATAGTTAAAGCTATGGTGTTCCCAGTAGTGATGTATGGAAGTGAGAGCTGGACCATAAAGAAGGCTGATCGCCAAAGAATTGATGCTTTTGAATTATGGTGCTGGAGGAGATTCTTGAGAGTCCCATGGACTGCAAGAAGATCAAACCTATCTATTCTTAAGGAAATCAGCCCTGAATGCTCACTGGAAGGACAGATCCTGAAGCTGAGGCTCCAATACATTGGCCACCTCATGAGAAGAGAAGACTCCCTGGAAAAGACCCTGATGTTGGGAAAGATGGAGGGCACAAGGAGAAGGGGATGACAGAGGATAAGATGGTTGGACAGTGTTCTCAAAGCTACCAACATGAGTCTGACCAAACTGCGGGAGGCAGTGGAAGACAGGAGTGCCTGGCGTGCTCTGGTCCATGGGGTCACGAAGAAGAAAAGAAAAGAAATGAGAAGCTCAAGCAGGTGCCAAAGGATAATGCATCGAGACAGCTGAATTGTCCAGTGCAGTTTAGCAAACGACTTGAACAACAGTGACTTTTAATATCTGTATCTAATATCTAATCTGTCTGTTATATACATTGATATAGAATCCCTGTGACAGGGTGAGCTCCCATTGCTCTGTCCCAGCTCCTGCAAACCTAGCAGTTTGAAAGCATGCCAGTTTGAAAGCATGCACACGAAAGCTCATACCAAGAACAAACTCAGTTGGTCTCTAAGGTGCTACTGGAAAGAATTTTCTATTTTGTTTCGAGCATTTCCATGCACTCTGGTTTCCATCACGGTGTCCCATTGTGCCAGAAGCGGTTTAGTCATGCTGGCCACATGACCCAGAAAGCTGTCTATGAACAAACACTGGCTCCCTCTGCCTGAAAGTGAAATGAGCGCCGCAACCCCATAGTTGCCTTTGACTGGACTTAACCGTCCAGGGGTCCTTTACCTTTACCTTAAAAGATAGATATCATCTCAGGAAACAATTTAATTCTATGTATGTAAGAATTTTAAGAAAGCTATCAGTGTACAAAATAAAATGAGGGCAGACACAAGAAGCTAAAGGTGGGTAATATCTAGTTATGTCTGTCCATTTGTAGAATGGAAATCAACCAGCTCAGCAATAATTTTAGTTCTTTATTCCTCTCCCAACAGCCTCTTCCCCCCAATCAACCAAAATCTACTCTAAAGAATCCCCCAACCCTTCAGCTTTACTTTTTGGCAGGGAAAAAAAGTGTGACTAGAAGTTGTACAAGCCTGTTGTACAAACATTTTCTATTTGTGCAACACTGGATCTCATCCGATACATAGCACAAAATCATTATGATGACACATGAATCCTTTTAAATGCTAGACAATTATATCCAGGTGTGTTCAGAATAATTGCATCCATTACACAATGGGCTAACTTTATATAATATAACCTCTACGAAAAGGTTAGCACAGCTACTCAAGCTGACTGAGAAGTACACACTCCATTGTGTAAAATGCAAGTTTAAACTGGCAGGGCAAATTGAAACTCCCGTGTACAGCCAACAAGCTGCCTAATTTGGGTTTTAGACAGTTGGTTTAACAAGTGCATGTGCACACACACTCACACTCACTCACACACACAGCTCTAACAGAAATGGAAATGAAGTGATACATTTAGGCCATTGGTATTTGGATACCTTGATCTTATCAGTGTATTTATTTACACTGAACTCTGCTTATCTCTTCTCCCTTTCAGCAGCTAATTGTTCCTGGGGGCTGAGATGGGAGGAGCAGGAAAAATTAGTCAGGAAGGGAGAGATAAGATAAGCAAAGATAAACAACAGCCTGATCAAGGGACCAGGGGCTCCTGCTTCTCTGTTTGTTTGCCCACAATCCCCTCCAGCTTTCCATCTTTGGGAGTTTAGGAATTGCCAACAGACTACACATGGCTACCTCTGTGTGGAAAGTATAGTGAAGCCAGGCTCCATCAGAGATGGAGAACCTGTGGCCACTCAGATGTTCTTGGATTCCACCTCCCATGATTCCTTATTGTTGACCTGGGTGGCTGATGCTGATGGGAGTTGTCCAAAAATATCTGTTGGACCTGCTCTAAATATTATTTGCCAGAAACATATGCAACTGAGGAATCGGCTTCTCCAGCCAGACAACTGAGGAATTAAAGGACTAGATCAGGGGTCAGCAACCTTTTTCAACCATGGGCCGGCCCATGTGGTGGGCAGGACTATATTTTGAAACTAAAAATAAAAGTGAACAAATTCCTATGCCCCACAAATAACCCAGAGATGCATTTTAAATGAAAAGGACTCATTCTACTCATGTAAAAACACGCTGATTCCCGGATCGTCCGCGGGCTGGATTTAGAAGGCGATTGGGCCACATCCGGCCCCCGGGCCTTAGGTTGCCTACCCCTGGACTAGATCATGTCACATCATATTGTCATGATTTCATATGTGATGTAATATAGAGATTTTCCTCAGGGGGGAAACGGCAGTGACATCTAAAAATTCCCAACAAAGAATATTTGTGCCTAGGATGTCATGTTTAAAGAAGGCTTCATGTGTGTGGGAAAAAGAGACCTATCCAACAGGAAGGATGCTAAATTAAATATTTGTTTGACATAGTGGCTTGTGCCAATTGCTAATGGATGTTCAGAGCAGAGTTTGGAGAAAACTCAATACTGTTCTGTTTGGGAAAATGAATTGAGCCTATAAGCACAAATGCACTGACTGTGTCCTACTGAGTCACATAAAGTAGCAATAAAAAAATTACAGAGCTGCTTTAATGCAATGATCCTATGTACACTTATCTGGGAGTGAGTCCCGTTGAAATCCATGGGAATAACATCTAAGAAGCCATTAAGTTACAAGTTACTTAAAAACAAACACATTTAAGTTATGGCATTAGTATGAGGACTGGCTCACATATAATGCTAATACATGCTTTATTAAACTGTGGATTATTAAACCATGGTTTAGACTTATGCACGAACCCTGTTTAGCAGCTTAACTATGGTTTGTTTCATGCCAACAAACCATTATCTGCAACAATGGTTTATTGTTGGCTTACAAACCTTGCTTTGTTTTTACTATGGTTTGGTGTTATGTGTGAGCCAATCACTTTTCGTTAACCACTGTTTGCTTGGCCATCCCACCTCAGACCACTCACCAAGCCACAAAGGCATGAGGCAAGAGGAGTTGGAAACCAAACCAAATTTTAAAGAAACGAGGCATGATTTGATCATTTCTGGGATAACTCGTGGTTAACTCATGATTTGTTAAATAAACCATTTATTTAGCATTATAGGCAAACGAGACCAATGTCTGCTGATAGATAAGCTCATACTGGCTGGAAATTATTTCCTCTAAACAAACAGATATAGTGGTACCTCGGTTTTCAAACGTAATCTCTTCGGGAAGACTGTTCAAGTACTGAAACATTCGAGAACTCAAAACAGAAGCCTTAATACAGAAAACTCAATACGGAAAACTCAATATGGCATGTTTTTCTTCTGAGGCTTGTTTGAAAGCCGAAACATTTATTTCTGGGTTTACAGGATTCGAAAACTGAAACGTTTGTTAACGGAGACATTCGAAAACCGAGGTACCACTGTTTTTATATTTTGTGTGTGCAATGTCAGTTTGCAAACTACCCTTGCAGTGGTATGAAACTATTTGATGTTACCAATTTAAACACTGTATTTTTAAATGAAGGCATTTACTGTATGTTGGGGTTTGACTAGAGTGCATGTAAGAGTTCAAAGTATTTTCTAAGGAGCAAAAATACCAGTACTTTTGATGTGTACAGTTAGAACTGGGATCACACAGATAGCCCAGCTACATGTGTTGTGAAATGTGTTGCTTTACATTGAGTGAATTATTTTACAGTCACTAACAGCAGTCACGGAGAGTGGGGGGCTGTTCAGGGCTGGATCTGCAGGAGGTGGGGAAGGAGGGTCAAACCCTTTCCTCTAGCGCTTATCATAATTCTCAGTGGAAATCCCATTTTCCAGAGTTCTTATTTGCATCAGGAAGCTCCCACGGGCACCAATGGGAGAGTCTCTCCTAATGCACATGGTAGCTTTGGGTGAATTTTTTGCCAGGACTGTGGAGTGGGGATAAACTCCTCCTCATTGCACTACATCGTCCCAGTTCTGACCATCCCAATGGCTTCTACTTGCCATTGTGAAATAGTCACACAATTTAAAGCATTGTCACTAAAAATGTCCCGTTTAGCCCATGGATGATTGTGTATCCATAATCCACTGGCCAACTACTTCAATTCCTGGTATGCTTTCTTCATACCTTTTTTACACACACACACATACATACGGCCCACACTAAATGAACTTCAAGCTAGGCAATCTCTCTTGGATTTTCTTCCATAGAGAAAGCAATGGCACTTTCCCCCTCCATCTGGCAGTTTCATTCTCTTGATTCTGTTTCTTTGGTGATCCTGCTGTCAGGGGGAAGCTTTCCTTTATCTCTCAGCTTTGTTTCTTATCCTCATTGAACACTTACCTTCTCCCTTTTGGCTATCCCTTTTAATTCCTTTCTTCCGCTGGTGTGCATTATTAACGTTGGAACTGAATTATTTACAGCGACTCGGTAAAATGTCATTAACGACTTGAGACAGAGAGCAGGTCTTGTGTGGACTCGGTGAAATGGGCGGAGATAAGAGGGGGAGAGACATCAGGAGAACACTGCTTGGGAAAAGCTGAATAAGCTCAGTGGGCAGAGGGGAAGAAACCCTTTGCCCTGACTTCCCCCCAAACCTTTTCTCACCTCCCTCTGCACATTGCCCCTGCCTAGAGCTCATTTCCCTGCTCCCTTCCAGACAGATCCTATTCTATCATGCCAACTTTAAGAAGAAAAAGAAGAAGAAGAAGAAGAAGAAGAAGAAGAAGAAGAAGAAGAAGAGGAGGAGTTTGGATTTGATATCCCACTTTATCACTACCCTAAGGAGTCTCAAAGCGGTTAACATTCTCCTTTCCCTTCCTCCCCCACAACAAACACTCTGTGAGGTGAGTGGAGCTGAGAGACTTCAAAGAAGTGTGACTAGCCCAAGGTCACCCAGCAGCTGCATGTGGAGGAGCGGAGATGCGAACCCGGTTCCCCAGATTACGAGTTTACTGCTCTTAACCACTACACCACACTGGTGTAGAGACAGGTCATAGCTCCAAGGCAGGGCACATGCTTTCCAACATGGAGGAGAGGACTACCCATGGCTACTAGTCATGATGGCTATGCTCTACCTCTATGGTTGGAGGCTGTAGTGCTTCTAAATAAATAAATAAAACCCTCCGGCTTTTTGCATGGCAAAAAAGATACATATTGACCATTGTCAAGAAGCATGCATAGACAAGAGCCAAGTGCATCTCAAAAGGGAGGTATTTTCACAACCTGGGGCCCATCACAGAGAAGGCCCTCTTCCATGCAACCACCCTACAAATTTCACATTTCAGGAGTATTGCCAGTAGGGCTTTCCTTGCAAATCTTAACACCCAGAGCAGGTCTGTGTGGGAGGAGATGCAACTTCAATTATTTATTTAAACCCCTGCGCACTTCATTGCTGCCCCCCCAATCCGTCACTAGTTTGATAGGGAAAGAATGTTCTAGTTGTGAGGACAGCAAGTAATCATGCTGCTCAGTGCCTGATTTCTGCATTAATAAAAATAAAATGAAAAAGGCAATCTGATTAAATTATGTGAACCTTTTCTTATGCCAGTGGAGCTTAACTAAGCAAACAGGAGCAGTGCGGCAAATCAGTGTTGGTTTATTAAAGATCAGGATTCAATATCTCAATGGTTGAAGAGCTTATGCCCCAACGTACTCCATTGTTTAACTTTTCTGAGCTGAGGAAGTGAATGTCGTGGCACTGAGAGAAGTTTTGTCAGGACAGTAACACTTAACTGAAGTGGTGCTGAACAACAAAGGAAAAGGTTATGCTGTCATCTGCATTGCTGTGAATGTGGCCACAGTTCTGTACAGACATGCTACAAGAAATGTTAGGTGTGGAAGTAGCTCCCCTTCCTTTGATGACTACTCCACATGACGGCCACATGCAGCCTTCGGGCTCAGAAGCCAAAAGGCTGCAATCACCAGTTGCTTTGGAGCAACAGCTTCCCGGCTTCCCATATAGCAGGATATTGTGGGAAATCACATGCTGGAGTTGAAGGGCCACTAGTCTGATCTAACATGACTTTCCTTAAATTCTTATAACCAACCCACCTACTTGGAATCATAGAGATGGAAGGGATCAAAGGTCGGTACCTTTTATCATATGTGGTGGGAATGTAAGAAGGTGAAGGCATATTGGGATATGATATATCATGAACTGAGAAAAATGTTGAAATATAATTTTGTTAAAAACCTGAAGCCTTTTTACTAGGTATTATAGGTACAGACATTAAAAAACAGGATGTTAAACTTTTCCAATACGCAGTGACTGCAGCTAGGATTTTGCTAGCACAAAGGTGGAAACAAGAAGAAATACAGACAAAAGAAAACTGGACAGTGAAATTAATGGAATATGCAGAACTGGACAAAATGACGGGAAGAATCCGGGAACAGCGGGACCAGAAATTCATCAAAGACTGGTTAAAGTTTACGAACTATTTGACTAACAATTCGCAGTTCAATACACTAATAGGACTTCAAGAAGCTTTGTAGTTAATGTGTAGAAATATTATTGTAATTATGGTAGATAGAGTGAGTAAGGGATATATGATAATGTAAGCAATGGTACATTAAAGAAGTATAACACTAAGATGTAATTCTGAATGCCATGTGGAAGGTCTGAGGGAAGTCATGGCTATGATAGCCAAAACTGAAAAATGAATGTGAATTATATTTTATTTTTTGTAGTAATTTAGTATAAAATAATAAAAATTATATTAAAAAAGAAAAGAGATGGAAGGGATCCTGAGGGTCATCTAGTCCAACCCCCTGCAATTCAGGTCCCATCTGCCTTAAGCTAGTATGGCTGATGGTCAAAGACGATGGAAGTTGGAGTCCGGCAACATGTAGAAGGCCACAAGTTCTCCATCCACCAATATATAGAAACTGAAGCATATGCAATAGTCAGGAATGATGGAAGTTGGAGAGTCAGATTCCCCAACAGGAAATGAAGCATACTCAGAGGAGAAGAGCAAAGTGCTGAAGTTAAAGATTGAGCCCCCCCCACCGCTAGCTTATCCTGTAATTAATTCAGTTTTCCTGATATTTCTGACTGAATTCTTGGGGAGGGGAAAGCTTGGGTCTTGTGGAGAAAGAGTAATATTATGGAGTTAAAGTTATGTAAGTGTAGTATAGATTTCTATGTAAGAATGTTGTTCCACTATCAAAAGGCACAAATACAGGATGGGTGACACCTGGCTTGAGAGCAGTACATGTGAAAAGGATCTAGGAGTCTTGGTAGACCACAAACTTGACATGAGTCAACAGTGGGATGCAGCAGCTAAAAAAGCCAATGCAATTCTGGGCTGCATCAATAGGACTATAGCATCTAGATCAAGGGAAGTAATAGTACCACTGTATTCCGCTCTGGTCAGACCTCACCTGGAGTACTGTGTCCAGTTCTGGGCACCACAGTTCAAGAAGGATACTGACAAGCTGGAACGTGTCCAGAAGAGGGCAACCAAAATGGTCAAAGGCCTGGAAACGATGCCTTATGAGGAACGGCTTAGGGAGCTGGGTATGTTTAGCCTGGAGAAGAGAAGGTTAAGGGGTGATACGATAGCCATGTTCAAATATATAAAAGGATGTCATATAGAGGAGGGAGAAAGGTTGTTTTCTGCTGCTCCAGAGAAGCGGACACGGAGCAATGGATTCAAACTACAAGAAAGAAGATTCCACCTAAACATTAGGAAGAACGTCCTGACAGTGAGAGCTGTTTGACAGTGGAATTTGCTGCCAAGGAGTGTGGTGGAGTCTCCTTCTTTGGAGGTCTTTAAGCGGAGGCTTGACAGCCATCTGTCAGGAATGCTTTGATGGTGTTTCCTGCTTGGCAGGGGGTTGGACTGGATGGCCCTGGTGGTCTCTTCCAACTCTATGATTCTATGAAACTGCTTTATGACCTGTGAATGCATGAGGGGAAAGTTTGGCCATTTACTGCAAACTGAAGCCTGGGAGATCCAATGTATATGTGGTCTTCAGCTGGCAGACTACCAAGAAACTGCTAGGCTGAGTGAAGAGATGACTTTGGGCCCTGTGAGGTTTTCCATTATGTCAAGTGGACATTAGAGATCATCCCCTTTATACGTGATGGTGGAATTAAAAGGTCAGACTGAGATGGATCCTTTTGTAGACATTTGTGCTCACTGGTCCCTAGTTAAAAACTAAGGAGTGGCTGGACTGCCGGAGCAAGATTTTTGATTGGTTAAAGGGTCATTTGTAAAGAGAATAAAACGGGAAGCACAGCACTGCAAAAAGAGTAAGCAGCCAGGACACCAAACCTGAAATTGCAGGAGGCAGATTCGCTCTGCAGTAGTGCTGTGCCTTAAAATGTCCCCTCTTTTTAAAGACAACAGCAGCATTGTCCAGCAATTAATGAGAAAAGCAATTGTATTCAAACATTTGCAAATGGGAGAGATCTTGGGCTAGATTTCTGGAAAGCAAAAGGTTTGCTATGAGAGGCTGCCCACAGTGTGCCGGATAGCATAGCTGGTATTTGTAAAAGTGGAGTCTTCTTTTAATTTTAAAGAAATCAGTGTGTGTGTGTGTGTGTGTGTGTGTGTGTGTGTATTAAAAGGAAGAACTTCTGTGAGTGCACCAATCTCAGGCACTCTGGCTTCTTGCACTTTAATTAAAACTCAGGGGAAGACATCATGAGGGCTTTTCAAATCAGGAAGTGTAGACACCTGAGTAAACTGCACAGACACAGCACCCACATCTACCTCACAACAATAAGGTAAGTTGAAACCAGCACCCACCAAAATTACAAATAAATTGTTACAGAAAGTAGAAGAAAAATTGAAGTTTCTTTAGCGCGGAAGAAGAGTTTTGGGAAATGGGAAGACAGGTTTCAGCCCAGCCCTAGAACACAGCAGCTCTGTAGTTGCCCACAAGAAGCAGGGAGTTCATGATGAGGAGAGAAGGTTTTGGATTAAGTCCTCTGTAAAGCCTGCAAATAAATGGGAAGGATAAGATCAGGGTTGCTGGCTATTGGCTTAGAAGCAGGGAGAGAACTAGGGCAAGGGAATATGGTAGATACCTCTTTAAAGTAACTGTCACATTTTAAAGCAAATATGAATAAGCAGGAATCCTGTGACATCTTAAAAACCCAAAGGTCATATTCAGAGGCTCTTCTCCAGGTGCCCCACCAGATTTGTTGAGGCAGGTGGCTATTTAAGAGCAGCCTTTTTTAAGTATGGGTGTCCTAGTTGTGGAATGCCCTCCTGAGACGCTCACACGGCACCTAGTTATTTATTTATCAAAATCTATATATTGCTTGATCTAAGTCAGGCATCCCCAAACTTCAGCCCTCCAGATGTTTTGGACTACAGTTCCCATCATACCTGACCAGTGGTCCTGTTAGCTAGGGATCATGGGAGTTGTAGGCCAAAACATCTGGAGGGCCGCAGTTTGGGGATGCCACCACTAAGTGGTTTACCTTGTGGTGTTTTCAATGCCTGGCCCCTTCTAACTCTACAATTCTATGATTGCCCCAGCTTTTCAATTTTAAAAACATGTCTGAGTGTGCTTTAGACCTTGGGCACTGCTGGTTACAGCCTGGCTTATTCTGATGTTGTTTAAGCTGGTTTTTAAATTGGATGTTACGTTTTTTATATTTTATGGTTCACTGTTGCTGTTTTCTAAAAAAAAGTTTGCACCTCCTAGGGAGTGTACAGTGGTACCTCTGGTTAAGAACTAAATTCATTCTGGAGGTCCGTTCTTAACCTGAAACTGTCCTTAACCTGAAGCATCGCTTTAGCTAATGGGGCCTCCCACTGCCACTGCTCCACCAGAGCACAATTTCTGTTCTTATCCTGAAGCAAAGTTCTTAACCCGAGGTAATATTTCTGGGTTAGTGGAGTCTGTAACCTGAAGCGTCTGTAACCTGAAGCATCTGTAGCCTGAGGTACCACTGTACTGTAATTGGGTAGAATAAAAATGTTGTAAGCAAATGAAAGAAAAGCTAAGAATTCTATTGCTGTGTAAGTGCAGAAGTCACTTGCCCAGTGAGGCAGCTAGTCTCCTGTGGGGGGGCATTGCTGCCGTGTACCAGGAGGGCGAAGGGTGGGGTAGTGGCGAGGTCAGAGGTGTGCAGGGACACCAGCAGTGCCGTGGGGATAGCCAGCAGATGGGACGACGAGTAATCCTGGAGAAACCTGCTCCCACTACGTCGTGAGAAGGTCCGCTGGCTATGATCTGAAGGTTTGCTGTGAGTTCTAAAGGTTGCCTCGAGTTCTGAAGGTTTTTCTGCAGAGGTCTGTAGGTTCCAAAGATTCCGGAGGTCTTCGGAGAAGAAGCTAAACTAAACTAAATAGCGGCCAAAAGAACGGTTTTTTTAAATAAAATGAAATAAACACAGGAAGACTGCAGTCTGGTGAAGAAGCTCTCAACTGCTCTGTGCGGCTGGTTTTGGTTTCTCTCTTGGCTTGCCACGCACCGATGTTCTCTCTAGCTTGTCTTGCGCGTTCTCCACTCACGCAACAGGGAGGGGAGGCTATTTATTGAATACTCAAACAACGTCATAACAAGTACAATAACCAATCACAACCTTGTTACTGTGCTAGCTTTTGTGCGGGAAAACTAACTGCTGACCGTTACACTGGCTAATTACCGCGCTTTAACCAAATGCGGAGGGATCCATGCAGTGAAAGTCCCTGCAGGATCTTTTACCCTTTCTCCCAAATGTGGAAGGATACCTAAAATAAACCCAAACAAACAGGTGCAGAAGCACCTTTAAAAACATATTCCCACACAGTGCCACTTGCAGTGGGAGAGCTGCTCCATCATAAGTGTTTATGGGCAGAGTCTATGCCACCTTAGCTAAAACTGATCCACCCTACTAGACTGGTCCCTTCTTGCCATGTTAGAAAAATTTAGAACAGGGAAAAGCCAACCGGTTGCCGAATATAGACTGTCTACTCTACAGTGATGATGACAGAGCGCCTGACTATAAATTATCCTTGCTTAAATGCCAAAGCATTAACACCACCCAGAAGTCAGTCAGTCTTTATTTTCAGCTTTTGCCATCATAATATGAGTAGATTAGATTCACACCCAGAAAAACCTGGCAAGCAAGCCAGGTCGGTGAAATGAGGCCACGGACATGCTTTATAGCTATTTTTGATTGTACATGAATACTGATATGGATCTTTCTTTGCTAGCACCTGTTCCCATTCAAGAGCCTACATATTCATGTTCCCGGCAGGAGCTGAGCTTAACACTGGGGCTAAGTAAACAGCCTATTACTAGTAAAAATTGCTGCTGGTGGTGGTGACCTTTCATGATGGCATCAGTGCACATTTAGCCAGTATCCCCATATCTAGCTTGGCAGGCATTGTGCAGAAGATGTTGACAAAAGGGCTGCAACAGTAGCTGTGTCACAATAATATTAATACAGCATAGGAGCCTGTAATTTATTCCCCTGAAAGGGTTGTGTAATAAACGCCAACATAGTAAATCACTCATTTCAAGGGTCAAGGTGACCGCAAGTATGCAGTCTTATATTGCAACCCAAGAGAAAACTATTCTCATTCCACAGAAATGCCTGAAGCCATTAAACCAATCTCCCTCTGGTATTCAAACCTCTTTGTGGAGAAAGATAGATCTTCCTGTTCAACTTTCCCCAAAAATAAAAATAAATGGCTGATTAGTCTTTATTTGCAGCGATTGCTATCATAACAGAAATAAGTTCAGTGGTAAATGTTGATGTGCAAGAGCTCATCTTAGCAGCTTCCAATAGTTATTCTCAAACAGGGCCCAAAAATGCAAGCAGCTGTGTTGACTATATTTACAGAAATTACACAATTACATAAAAAGCAATAATTACAAATCTTAACACACCACTCCAGTTCTGAGAGCTGGACTGGAAACTTTTAGATAATCAAAAATGAATCTCTTACATTACAGCAAAATAGTTTTATATGTCTTGGAACATGTTTTATTTGGTAAAAAGTAACCATAATTTAATATACAGCAGCTCACAAAACACACTATATAAAATTAAGTCCTGAGTATGCAAAATACATATCTTGCTTTCCGGTAGGATTGAATTAAAGGCAACAGTCAATGATGCTTCAGCTCTTGTGCTTTCTCAGTGGAAATTTTCTTGGGCTGTTCAGTTGTCCGTTCTTGTAAGCAAATTTTGTTCTGGAAAATAAATGGGAGATGAAAAGTAATTTTCTCCTCAGGGAGGTGTAACTTCAGGAAATGAGGTGATAATCAAAGGGCAATTATCATTTGTTATAAATGGGCCATCCATTTGAATTACTTATTTATTTAAAGTATTTTATATCTTGCCTTTCTGACTGCACATGAGTCCCTCACAAAATGTCCAAGTCAACAATCAACACACAACCTATAAGTAAAACACAACTAAAAGAAATCTATTTATCTAAGACATGCAAAGCATCAATTTTTAAAACATCAAGATTTGCTCTCACATATCACCCAAGTCAAAAAGGTTCTCAGGGCAGAAGTGTTCTTAGCCTTACTTGGAACTACATCTGTGAGGCAGCCAAAGGGCCACCCGCTTGGGAGGCAAGGCAGAGTCCAGTTGCTCCTGCCAGCCACATAACAGGACCTCTCCAGATGACCTCAGATCAAAAGCAGTCTCATGTGGTAGGAATAGGAGGCAGTTCTTTAGACATCCTGATCCTAAGCTATTCAGAACAACCAGCACTTTGAATTGAGCCCAGAAACAAACTAAAAGCCAGTGGAAACAATGCAATCCTAGGGTCTCAGCTTGATGTAATTAAGGGATGGGTAACCATGGCCAGATTTGCTTTCTTTAGGCACTTGGCAGACCAGTCACAGCTGGCAAAGGCACTCTTGACCACAGCTGATCCTGAAAACTCAGGAGCAAAGCTGGTTCCAGGAGCCCCTGGATCGTAGGAGTGCAGTCCTGCCCAAAAAATTGTATTCTCATTGACAGATCACCATTGCTGACTAAAATTACTTTGGTCTTGTCTAAACTTCCTTTTACTTGACCATATCATTCAGTATTCTCAGTGCTTTTTTTCTGGGAGGACGCAGGGCTACGCATACCCCTAAACATTTTGTGAATCTAAGTTTGGCCTCATTGAGGGGCAGTATTTCAATATGAGTAGGAAAATTGAGAGTACCCCTAAACATTTTTTTAAGCAAAAAAGCACTGAATATTCTTATGTAGGCCATTGAAACAGGACCATGCTTTTACCCAGCACCAAGTTTCGTGTCTCCTTCTTCCAGCTTCTCTGTTATATGGGGGGGGGGGTTGAAGGCACCCCCACTCTTTCAATGTATAAGCAGCTGCTCATGTGTAGGGGCTCCATACGACCACAACACTCATGCCACTGAGTGCCCTGGTTGCAACTGAGTGTCTTGATTGCATGGAGCCCCTGCACACATGCAGCCATTGGAGGAGGCAACATTGGAGGTAGGGCTAAAAGTGCAGCCCCTACTCCAGATTAAGTACTGTACAGCAATGCCTCCCATGCTAATACTGTATATTCAGTGCTTTAGTGATTCAAATAATCAGTTTGAGAATATCCCCAGCCTCCCTGGACTGGGATGAAATAGAGAAATACAGCTTTCTGTCACCCACATGGTAGTGACAACACATTCCAAATTTCCAAGTGACCTCTATCACTATGGATGTTGAAGTAGCATGGGAGACACAATAGCCCAGCTGGATTCAACCAAAGGCCGATTTAGTTCACCATTCTGTTCCCACAGTGGCCAGCCAGATATCCATGGGAACAGAGTGATGTCCTGGGCTAGAGGCCTCCTCCATAGATGAATAAAGAAACCCCCCTGCCCAAGTTGTCTTATGATCAGGTTAGTTGGTTTTAACATGCATAGAGATGATATATCTAGCTCCTCGTATAAGGTCAGTGATATATTTGGCTAACTGGCCCTTCAATAAGTCTATAAACCCTAGACCGACATGAATGTAATAAACCACTTCTAATAAGACACCTAGAATACTGTAAATCACAGTTTTTAATACTGTAAATCACAGTATTTAATCTGCAAAACCTATGGTTTAACAGTAGAACTGAGGAAGAAGAACTAAGTCTAGTGTTATTAGGCATAATGTTGCACTTGTGAATGTCATGCACACCTTGAGATATACATGGGGCAAATGTCCATATCTCAGAAGTGTTGTTGGACCAAACAGCAGTCTTATTTGCCTCAGCTGAGTTACGTCTTAACAAGTAAATAGTAAACAAGTTCATCATTGGCAAGTTCTGCCGCCACAGCTGGTCTGGCAGCAGAGATAGAAATGGGGCATGTCAGCGGTTCGTTGTGGGAGGCCGTGGATCTGCGAGATGCTAAATGCCTCAGTCCCCAAATAGGCCTGGAGCTACTCCAACCCTGTAGCTGTCACGGTCAATGGGTGGGGCAGGGAGGTTCTGTTAAAAGCTGCTCCTCCCGTGTTATGTTCCGGCCACAGCAATTTGGCATGGATGTGGAGGTTGCTCTGTGAAACTCCCTATGATGTTTCCTTGTATTTCTGAATCAAATTCCTTTTCTGCAGAGCTGATAAGTCCACAATGACGTTGCCTTTCTTTCTTCTTGATTCCTCCCCACCTCCTGTTTCACCGACAGCCGCATTTCCTTTTGCGTGGCTGTTGGAAGTGACATTGAGGACTCCTGTGAGTCTGACATGATAAACACAGCCTAGTTTACCCGGGAAATGACTGATGAGACGAGGTCAGAGTATTCACCCACTGTAACATATCCATCAGGCCAGCGGCTGCTTTTGCCTCTTGTCTAAGCAACGGAAAGCATAATAATCAGGCACTGCTGTAACTTGTTCAACTGTTCAGTTGTCAGTTACAGTTATTACTATAATTTAAAATAGGTATTTAAAATAATTGCACTGAAGGACTTGCAACTAGCACCTGGCAACACCACAAGTATATGCTTGCCGGTGGATTTCATTTTTGTTAGTCTATCATCATTAAATTACAATATAACGTGTGTGTGTGTAGTCTTCTCTAGTTGTTTTTTAAAGTACATTTTCTCTAACAGATATCTTCTCACCACTTCAATCTTTTTCTGCTAGAGAAAAAGCACTTAAAAAATAACAAACTGGATAACACCAAAGCAATTTAAAAATACACAAGAGACAGCTACTATATGTAATTTGGCAACGTTTAGTCAAAATTTATTCCTTATGGCCAATAAAATCAGTAATTAGCATCAGTAGTTTGTTAGGGAGTGAGGCCTAAAAAAGGACCATCTTTGCTGCTTTTAGTGACTGGGTTCCATCTGAAGAGTCATCACTGTGATCACCTTGGTGCCAGTGTGCCTCCTGTGGTGGCCTCAAAAGGTTCCCTCAAAATCCTCAGTGCACAAGAGACTGTTCTTCCTCCTCAGTTCCCGTTTACACTGACTTGCCATCTCCTACATTGAACCCAGTGCTGGATTTACTTATAAGCTAAACCAGTGTTTTTCAACCTTTTTTGGGCAAAGGCACACTTGTTTCATGAAAAAAATCACGAGGCACACCACCATTAGAAAATGTTAAAAAATGTTTAAAAATTTAACTCTGTGCCTATATTGACTATATATAAAGTAATTTTTCAATTTTCCCCACGGCACACCAGGCAACATCTCGCGGCACACTAGTGTGCCGCGGAACAGTGGTTGAAAAACACTGAGCTAAACAAGCTATAGCTTAGGGCCCCACTCTCATTTCTATATACAGTGGACCCTCCGGATACGAATTAAATTCATTCTGGGGGTCCGTCTGCAACCCAAAAAGTCCGTAGGTGGAGGCACTGATTCTGTGCATGCCCGTGGTGAAGCCCGGAAGTATACACTTCCAGGTTTGCCATGTTCGTAACCCGAAAGTTATGTATCCAGAGCGGTACGTAATACATTCTGCATGGACTGGTTGCACAGCAACATGGGCAAATGGCTTTAGATACCTATTAGGTCCATAAATTACCACATAGCATATATTCAACACAAAAAAACAGCGACAATTTGTTGTTGACAAAGGACAGCTGGACATACAAAGGGCCCCATTACCTTCAGTAGCTTAGGGCCTCATCAAACCTAAATCTTGTTAGGAGGTTCTAGCAGGGGAGCGCAGCTATTGTATACCCTTGACCGAAGAATGGTACACTCCTACTATCTGGGATGGTCGTCCTCTTCCACTGAGCGTGCAGCTTCGGGAGGGACGCACATGATTGAACCCTCAGGTATGTCCACATTTCATTGGCTGCCAGGACCAGATGCCCTCCATCCTTTGTGTTCTGAACAGAGGAGAGCTGCTAAAGGGTAGGTGCATTTCACACCCTGCAACACTTTGGAGACAAAATATGGAATGCCATCTTCCTGGAAACCACCTTCCAATTTTTTTATCATGAGAGTACAGAGGCCATTTGGGCTGCCATGATCTCATATGATTTCACATCATGGTTTCCTCCCCCCCCCCTATGCTTTTTTTAGGCACAGTGCCCCAAAATGCATGTTTTGGGGCTCTGTGTGAGATCGCGGCCCTGAAAAAAGTGCTTTTCAGGGGGGAATCATGCCATGAAATAGCACAAGATCACAGCAACCCAAATGGCTGCCATTCTCTCACAATAAAAATGGGATGTCCTAGTTTTTCCAGGACACTTGCAAGCTATGGCATTTTGCATTTTGCTTCCACTGATGTGGTCCTGGGGACATGCTTGCACCTTTTTGTGGTCCTATCTCTTTTTCTGCTCTTTTGGGAATAGCTAAAATGAGACAGCTGGGCAGAGGGCAGGGAAATTATTTACACTCTGAAGCACTTGCTACACACACACACACACACCACTTTTTACTTTTTCCCTGAGTGCTCAAAACATTCCCTATATTGTCTCAGTAATCATACTTACGTAATCATATGATACAATAGTCCTGCAGTAAAGCAACCGGGGGAAGAAGAGGAAAAGGAGCTAATACATAAATAATCGCCAGCCAGCAAGTTTGTGGCTAAAGTGTGATTTAATTGGGGACACTCTGGTTTCCAGCACACACTCTCAACCACACCTCTATACCAGCCCATTGAAGGTAATGGAAACTGGTGGAACCCAACCTCAAAATCTCATCTGAGTGAATCCTATTGAAAGCAACGAAGCTCACTTAGAAATAATTATACTACAGACTGAGACCTTGACATTTCTGCAAACACGTACACAGTGTTAACCCTTTTAAAAGAAACATGAAAATGAATCCCGTGTAAAAAAGGGGAGAGGGAAACAGAACCGCATATTACATGAATATATTTATAGCACTCGACTGTGAGGCCTTTAAGAGGCCTGCGTTGTTCTTGTCATTACAGATGCAATCAGAAGCAAAGTGAAGGATTGTTGAGGATGATTAAGGGTGTTTTATTTTAGATTGATAACTGTAAAGATGGGGCTCAGGAGTGGGAGGGAGAGCAGGGAATCATTGTGTGTGCCTGCTTGACATCACTGACTTAACGTTTGCATTTTCGACCCTCTCCTGCCTAATAACATCATGTAGTAAAATAAAGGGTCCGTTCTGGAGGTAATTGTTATGTGGGGGAATATAAACAAGCCCCATTCTGCTGTATATTTACCATGGCGCATATTTACGAGTGGGGCTTAATTAAAAGTCGGGAACACTGGAGCTATTTTTTAACTAGATGCCTATTATCTGGTGTCAAATGCTTGGTTTTAATCACGCATTTTATATCATCGTGACCCAGATCACTGCCTGTGACATACGAGATAGCGTGTTGCCTTTCCAGAGAAGACGCGGCTGAGCTTGATGGATGTTTTCTCATTCCTAACCTCATTACTACTGGCTTCCCATCCATCTAATAAAATGCTATGATAGAGAGTGGGAAGGTGCTATAAATCATAATATTCCAGCCGCTTCCAGCAGATTCATTAGAAATGCTGACTATATATCTCGCAAACAGAAAGTCAACACACAAAGTAGGTTGCTGTGGCTGCTTGCTTGTGCCAGAGTCATCTTCCCTGATTCTCCCTCCAATTGAGTTTGGATTTCTTTTTTTAATGGTAAAGATGCTGTTTAATGAAGTTCTGGGTGATAGGCTACTTTGACCTGATTAACCCAATAAATTGCCAGGAAACTGTTGGTTTTAAGCTGTGTTACAGCCTGTTATTATCTTAGTTTAGCATAGAAACCATTTCATTGTTACCTGAAACCCCCATACCACCACCCGCTGACTCGTGGGACATTTCCTATTCCCCCTCCTTATCAAGAAAGAAAGAAAGAAAGAAAGAAAGAAAGAAAGAAAGAAAGAAAGAAAGAAACTTATTTCCCATTGAACATTGTCAGGGTAGTAGCAGGGATTATGGGAAAAGGGAAGCTTTCAGTTGTGCTCCCTTTGTTCTATGAAGTCGAAAGCAAAGAGCCTATCAAAGGATAAAGTATTCCAGACCTGTGTCTGAAGCTGGAAGACCAAGCCAGCTGTGATGCCTTGAAGCACAGCCTCTAAATCAGCTCCGGGGTCAAATCGTGTTTCCTCTCTTGGGTTTGCTTTGGAGGAGCAGGGGAGTGTTCACATGCTATAAAAAGGTAACAAGAGCTGTGATCTTTAGAAAAGGTAGAGGTCAAAAGGGGAAGATGGAACATAAAGAAGAGAGGAAAAACGAGAAGCAAGTGCTCTCTCTCTCTCTCTCTCTCTCTCTCTCTCTCCACCCCGCTCCCCACTGCAAAATGCAATGGCCTTTGGTTGATACTATCCCAGGTGTTTTTAGAAGACTCCATGCTTCTGCTCGCGTTGCATAAAGCTGCTGGATGAACAGTTGCTGACTGGGAAACTTAATCAGCCCTGAGAAATCGAAAAGTCAACAGCTTTAGAAAGAATATCCCCCTAAATAGAGGAAGCCCTTGACCCCTTACTGTGGCATCCAGAGAACCTGGATGGTCCAAACTTCCATTTATTATATTTTATTACATTTCAAAAAGAATAAAAATAAAATTCACATGTACACTGCAAAACATCATAATTTTTTCTTTGGTTTTCTTCACACACACCCTGTTTTCCATGGTGTTTATAATTTCTCCCTCTTGCTGCACCTTATCTTCTCTCTCTTTTATCATAACCACCATAGAATAATCTCTACTTCCTTCCGCTGCTCATAGTTCAAATCCTGCTCACAAATTCATCATATTATAATATTTCTTTAAATATTCAGAAGAAGGTTTTCATTTTTCCACAAAGCAATCCTTGCTAGGTTCTCTTATTTTTGCTGTTGTTTTGGCAATTCTGCATAGTCCATCACTTTACTTATACATTCTTCTTTGGGGGTGGGGGGACTTCTTCTTCCTTCCATTTATGTGCATAGAGAATCCTAGCTGCTGCTGTTACATACATAAACTGTATGTAACAGTTTATGTAAAACTTTTTTAGAACTTCTGTCCCTATAATCCTTAAGAGAAAAGCTTCAGGGTGTTTTCTGTTTGTTTGTTTTTTGTATAATCACTTTGAACATCTTTTTTGTCTCATCATATATCATATCCCAAAATACCCTCGCTTTCTTAGAAGTCTACCACCTGGATGTGTCCAATCAAGGTTTTGGTGCCCCATATCAATGCTCCACCTGGGCAAGTGAAACATGCTGATCTCACAGGCTGCTCCATGTGGCTGACTTCCCATTTAAATGGGGCTCTTGGGTGCTAACTTCCTGCTGGTATCTTAATATGTGTAACACCTGGGGGCTCAGTTGAAACATGAAACCAGGGCTTCAAATGCCACATTGGTAGGCATGTTCAGCTTCACCCCTGCCCTCCAGAAGTATGCTTATATGGTGTCTAATTTTGAGACTGTTCTAGGACCCGGACGTCTTCCTGGGAAATGCTGAGAGCAGGCTGTCTTTGTTTGTGTGTGTGTGTGTGTGTGTGTGTGTGCCTCAGTTCCTAATTCTCAGTCTGTGATAGGGATGTGGAAATGCAGAAGACTTTAAAAGCATGCTATACTGTTCTTAAGCTACTCCGTACTGTTTATTTGAAGCTACTTTGTACCTGGGAGCATGTGATTTGGGAGCTGAGTACTGAGGACACTTTAATTAAGCTGAATACAAGAAAGAAGATGGGGGGGGGGGGAAATCTGCCAGTTAAGGATTTCCTATATAATCATGGCCAACTGTGTGGATGTGCTTCAATATGTCTTGATTCCCCTTTAATAGGAAGTGCCCTCATACCGTTTCTTACTGGACAGTGTAACTATTGGGCAGTTCTTTGTCAGGAACTCAATCTGGTAGTTGTGAGCTTTGAGCTTACTTGCCTGATGCACTCTCTGGTGTGCTTGCCCCACTGAATGTCTTCAGACTTCTCATTTCCATCTGTTTTGGGCAACCATTCTTTAAGGCCTATGATGTCAAGCGATAGACAGGTGGGCAGCCCCACTCTCCTGCCAAAGCTGGCCTGTGGAGGATGGGGGGGGGGGGGAGGAAGTAAGGACTCAGGCTGCTGGGTAGATCCAATTCGCCATCTCTGATTTAAGTTCAGGCACAGTGGTATCTCTTGACTATTTAGCATTGGGATGCAGAAGCTATTTGGAGTTTGGGGAAGAGTGGGGAAGACTGTCTTATGTCTGAAGCAGTGCTTTTCTTTGTGGGGATAACCAACTTCCGGGATAAGCCAGTAATTATGGAGTGCCTGCTCCCACTGGTTATGAATATGTCCGTTGGTTATGAAGCTGAAGGTCATGAGAAGTTGTTTGGAGTTCGGAAGGTTTCTGAAGGCTTCTGAAGGTTCCGGAAAGGAAAAGATAGGCAGAGCAAAAAGGTGCGGCCAAAAATAAGAAGGCGGCCAAATAAAAATAAAGAAATAAAATAAATAAGAGACTAAGAGACTGCAGTCAATGGTGGAGTTGCGCTCTCCCGACTACTACTCTGTGCGGCTTGGTTTCTCTTTCGCTTTCTTTCTCTCTTGCTTGTCTCGCACGGTTGTTCTCTCTTGGCTTGTCTCGCGCACTCTACACACTGCTACAGAGAGCAGAGAACTGAACAACGTCATAACATTAACATAGACCAATCACAACACTGTATTTGGCTGAGTTTCCGGGCGGGAAACTGCTTTCCGACCGTTATTGAAGGCTTTTTCTGGCGCGCTTTGTTACAGGCGCGGAGGGATCCAGGCAGCAAACCTCTGCCGGATCTCCTTGCCTTCCGCGCATAGCGTGGAAGGTTTCTGTGCTGCGGCAAGGTGCAGGAGCACCTAGAAACGTATTCCCACATTTCTTCTAGGAAAAAAAAGATGCTGGCACTCACCATGAAGTTGTTAGAGTAAGTGCCACACTTTTAACTAGTGCTTTTCTTCTATGTACCCTTGAGTACCTCTAGAAAAAAGCATTGGTCTTAAGGCCGTGTGCCATATTGGGGGAGGGGGGTAAAATCTAAGATACGGCTTTGGCGATAACATCTCTTCTCTTCGATATGGAACTACATGTTTTAACACACTATTTCTGTCAAAAGCAAGATGAGAAGCAGTCTTTGCTATGGTAATCACTATGATAATTGGTAATACGGTATAATCAAATCCTTCAAGGGAACATTCTAGTGATGATATGGTTCATAATAAGCTCTGTTCTTGCTGCATATGCAGAGAGGCTGTGACAAGCTATATTTTCCACATTGGGCTGTCAGATCCAGCATCCCAAAATATTATTTGCATATATTTGCATGTTATCTATTTAGCATTTGTGCAAACTGCTCTTTCTCACTGAATAGTTTTCACATTTTTTAAATTTGCAATATGTTGGTGTGTAAGAATATAAACGCGATGAGAAACTTTACACGAAAGCCTTATGAGCTGCATGGCAGGATTGTAGATTCGGGCCACAAAGCAGAGAGCAACTTTACAGACAACAGTTGTTCCTTGGGCACACAGTGAGACTTTGAAAGGTCTTCTTGAACAAAGAGCCTTCATCCTCACCCCTTATTGCAATGGAATTTGTCAAAAATTGGCTTCCCATGTGGTGCAAACCTAGCTGCTGACGAGAAAGAAATTAAATCAGATGCTCCAGTTTGTTGCATGGTCTGGATTGTGGTCATTATCTAATTCACAAACTCATGCCGTGTTTATAGACGTGTGTGTGTGTGTGTGTGTGTGTGTGTGTGTGTGTGTGTGTAAAAAGCAGAACTGGGTAACCTGTGGTCCTCTAGATGTTGCCAGGCTACAACTCACATCAACTCTGACCATTGGCTATGCTGGCTAGGGCTGATGGGATTCAGAGCCCAGTGACATCTAGAGGGCCACAGGTAAGCTACTCTTGCCATAAAGGAACAAATGTCAGTTATATTTAAGCATATAAATCTTGGCTGCAATGAACAACCTATTTACTCCAGAATATCCATTCTCAAGGAAATTGGCCCTGAGCAGTGGCGTCGCTAGCCTCTGCGCTGCTGGGGGCGGCGGCAGCGCAGAGGCACCCCCCTGGGGGAGGGGCACGACGCGTGCGTCGTGACGTCATCATGACGTCACGACGCACGTGTATGCAGAAAGGGGGGATTTCCCCCTTTCCAAGGCTTTTTTTCGGCAGGGGGTGGTGACCAGCGAGGAGGGGGTGACAAGCGTGCCCCCCCTCGCTGGTCGCCCCCCCCCGCCGAAAAAAAGCGGGCGGAAAGCCTGGAAAAGAAGCAGAGCGGCGCTTAAAGGCGCCTGCTCTGCTTCCTTTCCAGGCTTTCCCCGCCCCCCCGCGGTTTTTTTTCGGCGGGGGGGTGACCAGCGAGGAGGGGGTGACAAGCGTGACACCCCCCCTCGCTGGTCGACCCCCCCCCCGCCGAAAAAAGCGGCGGCAGCACCCCATCCGTGTGCTGCTGCTCCCGGGGTGACGGAGGGCGCAGCGGCGCGTGGGAGTGGCGGGAGGGGTCGCCCCCACCCGCCGCTGCTCACCCTGTCACTGGGGGCGTACCGCCCCCACCGCCCCTCCCCAGCGACGCCCCTGGCCCTGAGTGCTCACTAGAAGGACAGATCCTGAAGTTGAGGCTCCAGTACTTTGGCCACCTCATGAGAAGAGAAGACTCCCTAGAAAAGACCCTGATGTTGGGAAAGATGGAGGGCACAAGGAGAAGTGGACGACAGAGGATGAGATGGTTGGACAGTGTTCTCGAAGCTACTAACATGAGTTTGGCCAAACTGCGGGAGGCAGTGGAGGATAGGCGTGCCTGGCGTGCTCTGGTCCATGGGGTCAGGAAGAGTCGGACACGACTGAACGACTGAACAACAACAATCCTAAGGAATGTCAATGGTGCTCCTGTGCACTTAAGTCGAGGATGGGTTGCAGCTTTGAAAATACAAATCCAGCTGAATTACCGGTAAGACTGTATTGCATAAATTGGATGACTTGGGAAGCAATGGATTACATCTATAGAATGTGGCCATTTTCCCTGTCTGAAGGCAGTCCAAGCCATTAGGGTACCTGAGTCTTGGTCCTGCATGAGAATTTTCCTGTTACTTAGTCAACACAATACATTTCTCAGATTTGGGGAAATGGTTTTTGGGGCCACAGCTAAAATGCCTATGTGGGGAATGACTAGTAGCAAGCTGTTGGGTAAGCCTCCTCGGTGCTGATTATTATCACAAACATCTCTTTCATCAACTTTCATCATGGCTGCCCGCAGTATACTGAAAGAGATCTTTAAAAACTATAGATAATTTCTACATCATGAGATGTATGAAAGAGAGAGAGCTCCTCTTCTATGTTTGCAGAATGAGAATGAAATCAGTTGTAAAAGGCCAGGCAGAAAAGCTTCTACTGAGGCTGCATTGTATTCCAATTTCCTGGTTGTGGCAGAGATTTATTAAAAAATAAAAACCTGTTGCATTAAAATAGTATTTTGCATAAACTATAAGATATGGGCGTCTCTGGAAACATGACATGTTATGAGCTTTTAGGGTGATGTGGAATATTCTAGAGTGTAGTATCATGACCAGCAACCATATAATATATTCTAAAAGATTCAATAGTGTATTAAAATAAAGTAACACCAGGTACAACCCATTAGTGGTTATCGTTTGTCCATAAAAATATCTGCTAAGTACTTGTTTGATACTGTTAGTTTGATTCAAAGTGCAGACAAATGCAGTGTGCCAAGAATGCTTTACTATTTAAAAAGTGAGGAAGCTGGGTTTATTGAATAAGAAGTATACTGTACTGTTTTGCTGAATTTCTTAACAAAGAGTTGAAAAGGGATTTTTGTACATTTAACAACAAACAAGTGTAATAAGGCAAAGATTTGGAACCTTTTCCAGTCCAAGCTATGCAGTCTCTTGTGGGGACCACATGCCATTGATGGACAGGGCCAGAGATAAAAGTGGTTGTGTCCAGACCTACTTTTCAGGCATTGCAAAACTACACACACACTCCCAGTCTGGAGAAATCCAAGAAAACAAGGGGGCATTATTACAACTCAAGGACACATCAGAGCCAGGCAAAAGCATTTCATGAGGGTAAAAGTAGGACCACAGGGGTGTGGCCTGGGGAAAAGGAGTGTGCATGACCTAGAATACTGGGTTAAGTTCATGGCTTCTTTGGTCCTTAGATAAAGTGAACAAACTGGAAATTTTGTTCAAGAGGGCTCCCTGAATCCCTGGATAAGTTTTTTGGAGGGCGTAAGTAGCTGCAACATTTACCATGACCTGAGTGAAATACAGTCATACGTGAGGTTGCGAACGCTGTGTGTTACTTTTTTCGGTTTGCCCTCGCGCTGAACCCGGAAGTACCGGAACGGGTTACTTCCGGGTTTCGGCGCACATGCAGAAGCGCTACATCTCGCTTTGCACATGCGCAGAAGCGCCAAATCGCAACTTGCGCGTGCGCAGACGCGGCGCTGTGGGTTATGGACGCTGCGGGTTGCGAACGCGCCTCCCACATGGATCGCGTTCGCAACCCGAGCGTCCACTGTACTAAAAAAGAAGCTTTATAACAGGGGGGGGGGCAAACTTGAGAAATTCCAAGTACCTTCTGACACACACCCATTCTACATTTACTTTCAAGTCCATCATTACTCAGAGGCTGTGTCAGGGACTGGGCACAAAGGAGGAAAAGGAAGACAGTATAGATTTACAACAGGGCTTTGAGGGAGGTTGCAGCTCAGAGGCAGATGAGGGGGGAAAGATGGGAAATCATGGGAGAGCCAGTACAACAGCTGAATGTTGCCATTAGAAAGCACCCCAGACTCTCCATCTCCCAGAACCTGGCAAGCCTTAAAAGTAGGAGAGCAAAGAGCTCAAAGACAGAGGTCACATAGCAGCACCCGTAGAGGAGATGAATGAGGAAGTGGGAGAGACAGGGGTGCAGATTCACTCGGGACAACACCATTATCCAAGAGGCTGGGTTCTATAGCCTCTCTGTGTAAATAATGAAATAAAAAAGGACGGTAAGAAACTTTTCCTTGTCTTTATATTTTCTGGGCAACCAGCCGGAAGCCATTGGCAGCATCCTGACAGGTTGTAGGGACAGCACACATTTGACAGGTGAGCCTTGTGACGTGGTGGCAAAACCTAGGAGTTCCAGGGTGGTTTAGAGCTACAAGAGTTAACCCGGGACCCAGGTTCAAATCCCCAAGTTTGAACCCTCGTGAAGCTCACTGGGTGACTTGTGTCTCTCATTTTAACCTACTTTACATGACTGTTGTGACAGAAACAGGGAAATGTTGACTGCAACTCTGAGTATATTGGAGAAAGGTGGGAGTTAAAACATGTGATAATTAGATGGGGTAACAACAAATATAGCAACTTCCAGTGTGAAGCATGTTGCTTATTGTAGGAAAGCAGTTCTTTTTTAAATCTAGAGCCAGGGTGAGGATTTCTCTCCACTGAATGCACATCGACACTCTGCCTCAGTATCATCCTACCCACCTTCAAGTTCTTGTGGTTCAGCCACATGGTATAAGAAGCTAATGTGAAATTGAGTTTGGAAACCAGTCTTTCAGGAATTTAGGGAGGGAAAGGGTTTGCTTTTCAAAGATCTGAACATGTGGGTAATCAGAATTCTCCTTATTTGCATGCTTTCCCCATTCACTCCTGCCCTGTAAATTTCCCCTGAGTTCCTCAGGCTTTGTTTCCTTATAACTTTCAGTATTTTTATGTCCCTGCAAGGAATTTCTACTCCAGGAAGCACCAGGGATTTCCCCTGAATTCACCAATCTGGGATCCTTTGAAACAGTTCCTCTATAGCAGGGATCAGCAAACTTCCCACTGTCCCTCAGACCTTGTGGAGGGCTGGACTATATTTTTGGGGGGCGGGTGATGCAAGAGCACCACGAGCCCCAGTGGCTGCTTACCCGTGTCTTGCGAGTGGCAGGGGCTGGAGGCGGAAGAGGGACGATGACTGGCGCGCGAAAGGGCTCCAGAGAGGGGCTGCTTAAAATGGCGCCCGCTCGAGCACTGCTGCTGCTGGCACCAACAAAGCCCAGCCCCCTTCCTCCTCTAGGCAGGGTGGGGAGAAGCCAAGAGGAGGGAGGGAGGAGGCACCGCCGCTGTGTGAGGGAGAGGGAATGAACATGTGCACTGGCGATCCACGCAGTGATTCCTGGACCGTCTGCAGGCCGGATCCAGAAGGCAATTGGGCCTGATCCAGCCCGCGGACCTTAGTTTGCCAACCCATGCTCTATAGCATAAGCACCAACTGTCAATTTGATCAATTACTCAGATGATCTTGATCTTCCAGGTGATAATGGCACAAATGTCGGCAAAATCTGCCCAGCCACAGCATTGCAAGTTCTCTTTGCCCGTTGCAGGACTTGTTTTGGATGTGCAAAGCCAGCAAATAAGCTCTTCTGAAGCAATTCCATTTTTCAGGAACACTGGAACACCTTCTGACTACTTATCTCTTCTAAATCCGATTCCTTACCAAATGCAAAAGTGACAGTACGAGGATTGCCCAGCACTATTGCCATCCTGGAAGTATGTTCAAGTGTACCGTCAAAATGGCTTTAATGACCTGTGAGAGCCAGTGTGGTGTAGTGGTTAAGAGCGGTAGACTTGTAATCTGGGGAACCGGGTTCGCGTCTCCACTCCTCTGCATGCAGCTGCTGGGTGACCTTGGGCTAGTCACACTTCTCTGAAGTCTCTCAGCCCCACTCACCTCACAGAGTGTTTGTTGTGGGGGAGGAAGGGAAAGGAGAATGTTAGCCGCTTTGAGACTCCTTTGGGTAGTGATAAAGCGGGATATCAAATCCAAACTCCTCCTCTTCTTCTTCTTCTTCTTCTTCTTCTTCTTCTTCTTCTTCTTCTTCTTCTTCTTCTGTAGCCAAAAGTGTCCCCTCACCACTTCCAGCTTGGAGAAGTGAAAGCCATTATCTGAATGCAGCTCTGATTAGTTGCTTGTGATGGTGTTGTGTCAGACACATGAATTCCCAGCTGTATCCATGGAAAACTACAATGTCTTGCTGGCTGTGTGACCTGTTGGTTCTTCCTATACATCCCATTCAACAATCTCCATCCATAGCATTTTAACACCTGGAAAGTACTGTACTGGAAGCACCATTCCAAGCTCCACTTGATTTGACAGTTGATCCACTCACAGATTATTCTCAACAAGATACATTACAAATACAATGATGTCTGATAATTGTCTTTTGAGAGATGAGTGGGAAGACTTGAGACCAGTGCAAGCAATACATACTTACCAAACTGATCAATGCACCCCAGGGTGCTGATTCCCAGGCCCTATCCTCGAAGCTCCTCTGGGTTTTCCATCTCCTCCAAACCCTTCATGGCAGAATTGACTGGAATATAATCATTGTGGTCAAATTTTTCTCAGGCAAGATTCTTTTATCAGACAAACATACCCTGCCCTCTAGCCAAGACAGAGATTAGCAACATTTAAGACAGGTGAAATGAATAATGCCCCGCTTTTCATTCCTATGGCATCTCTTCAAATGCCTCTTCAAACTAGTCCTCATAAAGAGAGCGTTCACTTGCCTTTTACTGAGAATGTGAAAGAGGGGTTTTTTTTTGTTTTTTTATCCAAGAGGCAAGTTTGAAAGTAAAGCTATAAATCTCTAGAAATAATAATTTAAAATGGCAGGACTTCCTCAGTCATAATTGGTGGATTGAGCAACCAAAGAGCAAGAATATGAACCACCCCTGCTAGTAATAACCTTTTCCTTACTCCTCCCTCGCCTCCTCTTTAAATATATATATATATATATATATATATATATATATATATATATATATATATTACCATTGCCTTTTTTAACAAGTATTTTCGTTTGTCACTTTCTGCCCTTTGCCAATTTACAAGTCATGCTGAAAACCTGCAATCAGCTGAGTGGTTAGATGTTAGAAGTTGGGTATATTCTCCCAAATGCTAGTTATAAATGGTTCCAAACCATTACCAATGATAGATTGTATGCCTTTTGCCGTTGTATGCTTTGAGAGACCAGCGAATGTAGCATTTGAGATTTTAATTTCCCTGCTATTAAGGCTTGTTAGTGTTATATATGCTTGTGTTGTCAGTTGATGCACAATAATTTTTTATCACAAATTTATTGTAGGTTTAATCTCCAAGCATTTATATTTCATCACCCCTTTTCAGCTTTCCTTTTTATGACTGCATCCTGCTGGTTAATTGTGCCCTTAGATTGTCTGTACATCATTAAAATATGGCAATTAGGTGTGCTTAGTCTTGCTATATATGACTGTATTATACTCTCAGCTAAATTGCAGTGCCACCCACCTCTACAGGTGTTTAAAACTAGCACTGAAAGGAGAATACTAAAATGCATATATGTAATCTACCAAATTTCTTCTCGGTGACCCACACACCTGCTCTGGAGCTTTGCGATATATAATCAAAAGAGTGCAGGTGCTGGCATGATGAACAGAGCCTTTCCATTTAGTGTATTGCTGTTCTAATTCAGGAATGATGTACAGTTGCTGTGGTTGAAAAGATCTCTCTCTAATTATGGTGATTTCTTTGTGCTGCATTGAAGATTCGCCTTTTCATTATTTACACTCTTCTGTCTGGCTGTAATATTTCTGTCTGCCAATGACAATTACATTGCTCTTGACTGGAGCAGTTCAGCGGTGTGTGATATCTCTGAGAAGTCAGGCTGTATCACATGTCAGAAGCAAACATATTAATGTTTGAGTTGAGAAGTGCAAGTGATGTAACAAGATTAGATAGCACCAATATAAAAGACCAACTCTCAACCAACGAATAACCAAGAAACAGCTAGATGACAACTGTCAATTATTTATAGGTGCTGTCCAATGTTTTATTAATAGCTTGGAGTCTGTGCTTTCTTGCCTCAAAACACGTGGGCTTTCTCTCCATCGCTCCCATGTTTACTTGCTTGATTTAAAAGAATCAGCGTTGTTTTCAAGATACTTTGATCTCAGTTGCCATTGAACAATCATTCAGAAGAGTGCGCCCAAATCAGCTAACATTTAATCCAGGGGTCCCCAAACTAAGGCCCGGGGGCTGGATGCGGCCCAATCGCCTTCTAAATCCGGCTCGCGGACGGTCCGGGAATCAGCATGTTTTTACATGAGTAGAATGTGTCCTTTTATTTAAAATGCATCTCTGGGTTATTTGTGGGGCATAGGAATTTGTTCATTATTTTTTTCAAAATATAGTCCGGCCCCCCACAAGGTCTGAGGGACAGTGGACCGGCCCCCTGCTGAAAAAGTTTGCTGACCCCTGATTTAATCCCTTTCAGAATATCAAAACCCATTCAGCTACGTAAGATTTGCTAGTTTTAGATAACTTCATTTATACCATCTTTTGCATTTCTTTTCCTTCTCAAGACTAGACAACAAATGACAAACAACAATAAATAATAAGTATTTGATGCTTTCAGTGATCTGTGTCACAATTAGCAATAGTTCAGCAGGTGGCATTGCAATCCTTACATTTTAGAGCTAAACAGCTTGCAAAATAGCACAAATCCTTGGCAAATCACTGGATTTACATTCTGCTGTCATAAGAATACAGACAGCATCAGCTTCTTGCCTTGCTCTTCCTAGGGCACGGAAGGAGGTGGGTCTTTCTATGGCCACCCACCTCATCTAATAAATGGAACCCTGCACTAGCTGGTCCTAGGTAAAGGGACCCCTGACCATTAGGTCCAGTTGCAGACGTATCTGGGGTTGCAGCACTCATCTCATTTTACTGGCCGAGGGAGCCGGTGTACAGCTTCCAGGTCGTGTGTCCAGCATGACTAAGCCACTTCTGGCTAAACAGAGCAGCGCACAAAAACGCCGTTGACTTTCCCGCCGGAGCGGTACCTATTTATCTACTTGCACTTTGACGTGCTTTTGAACTGCTGGGTTGGCAGCAGCAGGGACCGAGCAACGGGGATTTGAACTGTCAACCTTCTGACCGGCAAGCCCTAGGCTCTGTGGTTTAGACCACAGCACCACCCGCATCCTAGGTTCTGCTTATTAGATGAGGTGGGTGGGTGATAGCCAATCATGCTACATTGTCGTCAGGAGCCGAATCCTCTTTTATCATAGAATCAGAGAGTTGGAATGGACCTCAAAAGGTCTTCTAGTCCAACATCCTGCAATGCAGGAATCTCAACTAAAGTATCCATGACAGATGGTGAATCAACCTTTGCTTAAGACCCTCCCATGAAGGAGAGTCCACCACCTCCCGAGGGAGTCCATTCCACTGTCAAATAGCTCTTACTGTGAGAAAGTTCTTTATGATGTTTAGTTGGAATCTCCTTTCTTATAACTTGAAACCATTGGTTTGTGTCCTACCCTCCTGAGCAGGAGAAAACAAGCTTGCTCCATCTTCCATGTGACAACCCTTTACCTCTGTGATGGCCAAACTTGGCCCTCCAGCTGTTTTGGAACTACAGTTCCCATCATACAGTTCCTTTAGGACTAATTGCAGTCGTTAACAGTCATCAACAGGTTTTCCACACCCATCAGCCAATCCCCCATTCCCACCACCCTTCTGAGTAATACCCCTCCCCACTCTCTCACTATATATAAGGGTATGGTGACTTCCGTCTCAGTGTATCTGAAGAAGTGTGCATGCACACGAAAGCTCATGCCAAGAACAAACTTAGCTGGTCTCTACGGTGCTACTGGAAGAATTTTTTTATTTTTTATTTTGTTTTGTCCCTATTGAAATTCATTTTGTGAGTTTGTGCCCAGTTCTCCAATCTGTTAAGGTCATCTTAAATCCCAATTCTATCATCTGCAGCATTAGCTACCCCTCCCAGTTTGCCATCATCTGCAGATTTGATGTGCATCCCCTCAGTTCCTTTGTCCAAGTAAAGATGTTGAACAACAACGGGGCCAGGACAGAATCCTGCAACACCCCACTTGTCACTTTCCCCCAGGATGACAAAGAACCATTAATGAGTACTCTTTGGGTTCAGTCAGTCAACCAACCACAAATCCACCTAACAGTTACAGGTACCTTGTTCAATGCATATTTTTCCGGCTTCCTCGCAAGAATATCATGGGGGACTTTGTCAAATGACTTACTGAAGTCAAGGTACACTGGTGTTACCTGCAAGATTTTTGGGTTCTCTGCCTACCATGCTGAAAAAAGGGCATTGTACCTTGCCTGGCAGAGATGATTTGAAACATTCTTCTCCAACTTATTCAGCCTGTGGAATCATCACCTTAGAAATTCAAGAACACGTCTTTTCTTCAGGGAAAAAATGTATTGGAGGTGATTAAATTATAATAATAAACAGAATTGAACCACTGTAACAGTAGTATCATGTATTCCTAATTTTTAAAGTAGCACTCAGTTTTTGGTTTGAAAATTAAAGACAGCTGCTTATATTTAATTAATGTAACCATGTTTATTTACAGAAAGAAATCCCACAAAATTCAGCTAGATGTTCAAGAGCAATTAACTTAATCTAAATACTTCAAATAATTATGGGGAAAACAAACAAATTACAAAACAGCACATGGGGGTAATTCTTGAATATATTTAGTGAATAAACACGTAGCTTCCCACTTGAAATGTGAAGATTTAGACATTTTTCTAGCCATTTCTTTTTTATAAGTTGTACACAACAATTATTCAAATAACAACATTCTATGCCCTTTTAAAATGTTGGTGGCTTTTTGGGGGGAGGGGAGTTATTGAGGGGTTCTTTTTATTTTGATTATGTATTTTGTGGTTTTATATTTTGATTTTGTTCTGTGAACCGCCCTGACCTCCGGGTATAGGGTGGTGTATAAATTCAATTAGCAGCAGCAACAACACCAACATCAACACATGATAAGACACCTCTCTAAAAAAATACTCTCTGCTAAGCACTAGGGAGAGTGTTGTTAGGGAAGAGTTTATCTGTCTATTTTGGTTTTACTCAGTTTCTCTTTTTTTGAATCTTAAGGTCAGTTCTCCACATCTTCACATCAGTTTGTGATTATTATTATTTTTAAGTCCTTAGGAAAAACCCCCCGCATTCTATTGCAAATTTCTCCCGATATACACATTGATTTATGCAATTTGGACTAACATGCACATTTTTGTAAATCAGTTTTCCTCAGTATAAGGCATTTTGGTAATTTATCACTTATATATACATTTTTATGCAGACATCACAAGTATACATTATTTGACTGTAGAACTGCATTGCAAAATCTAGAGAAGTGCAAATTTCTATGGATAGCTGTGTTTCAGTTTGCACTGTGTTTTAAGTAGCCTTTAAGTTGCCTTTAAGTGCTACCTGAATCAATTTGTACTCCCCTCTCTAAGTGTTGCCTCCCCCATCTTCACTGTCTGTAACCCCCCCCCCCCATTTTATTAGGCCAGGCAGCAGCAGTAGCAGGGTCAATGGCATAGCCAAGGGGTGGGTGACACTCAAAAAAGCAGAGATGTACTGAGCAAAGCAGCTGTAGCCTCCATCTTTATTACTCCAGAATGTTTCTAGGCCCAAAAGCAGTATAATCCAGGGCCGGAGGTATTCTGGAATAGTAAAGATGGCAGAAGCTGCTGCAGCAGCTTGGGGTGGTTCTTCTTGTCAGAGTGCCAGGCTAATTTTTAAAAAGGACATTTTTCCCTGCATGCAAAGCTGGTACTCTACCACTGATTTACTTTTCTATTTTCCTCCCTGGTATTGAATGACATCTGACAGCTAACCTTCCTCTCTCCCACATGCCGTACAAACCAGTAATTTCTGGATTGAATGTCTGTGTGAACAAGAAATCGTTTCTGGGAAAATAGAATGAAGAAAGTGAAATGGTCACTGCTTGGCCCCAGCCCAGCTCAGGAGCTGGAATGGTCTGACATATGCAAGTCAGAGCCACAGCATGCACGATTTGCCTGCCACTCCCATCAACATTATCCCAGCAAGTGAGATGAGATGGTTACATCACCCAACAGACCAGGTACACAATGGCAGGATTCTTGCAGTAGGTCCTGCAAAACTTTGTGTACTCAGCCTAGGCGTAGTTCTGGCTCCCAGAAGCTGCCTCATTGCTCCGTGCTGCTGGCATAAGTACTAAATAATTTGTGAACTAACTTCTCTAATTAGGATTAGCATTAGTGACATGTACAAGAAATGAAACTAGAAATTGTCTCAGTAATTCAGGGATAAATCATTCTGTGAAGTCCCCTTATCCTGACTTCGTTTCTCGAGACCTTTCCACCAATTTTTCAATGGGTTTACTTGGATGTAAGTGCCATTGTACTCATGGGGCTTATGTTTGATTAGATATGCAAGGACTGCACTCAATGTCCCCCCCCCAAAAAAAAACACCTGTGTGAGATGTTTTTTTAAACCTTTGAATATATAATTTAAAGGATTTTTTCAAGACATTGTTAAATATTTGTTTAAAATAATCAAAAATGGAGTTGCATAAAATGGTTCTTTACGTTTTGTACAAGCCTCCATCAGTCACTACTTTTCATTTATAAGGACTTCTCACATAAAATGAGCTGGTGCAGGAATGATCCACCCACTCTGTAAAAGTGTATTTTTTTCTCTGTAGACATTCAACTGCTGTCCAAAATAGCAGCAGTCTCTCCAGTCAATGGCAAAGGAAGCAGACAATTCCTCAAAATCCAAAAGGCACTGTAGAACAGGACTTTCTTTGAAAAGCAAAATGGTGGCCACCCCAGTTCTTTGGGTCCTAAAATCATTGTACCTCACCAAAGAAAAATATTTCTGAAATGAAACAGCTAATTTCAAGTTGGCTGGAATGCCTGAGAAACGAACCTTGTCAATTTTGTCCAGTCTTTATTAGGATATCTATGGGTTGAGAGGATATACAGCTATCCTAATTAAATTACTTTATTCTGTTTTATGAAGGCTGAAAGAAAATGATTCCTTTTTTTAAAAAAACCCAGCATAGATCTATTTCCAATGCTTCATACAACAATGAAAGCCCATCCATTTTCAGATTGCACCATGTTTACTTCAATAAGGAAGAAAGGAAAGAAAGGAAAGAAAGAAAGAAAGGCAAAGTTCTTTAGAATTCTTTTATTACATTGTTCCTATACAACCTTTTCCTGATGCAATCGGCATCCCATTGAGGACAATGGCACAAGTCCCATGCGTTTCAATTGAGCTGTACTGCACCTTTTGTGTTTGGTACCTGTGAGAAACACATATGCACTTAATCATGTGCTTTTTAAAATTGTGGTTTATATGGAAAGTGGACAGTACTGGCAGTTTAGAAGTGGCCGGTGAACATTACACTAAATGGCATTAATGATTCTGGCATGATAAGCTAGGAAAGCAAAATAAATATACTTAATGCAGACTGAATCTCTGTGACTCTAATTGCCAGAGCATGGTGAGTCCTTTCAAATAATAAGTCCTTAAATTATGAATTGATATGGAAGAGAATAATGACACCCAGGTGTGAAACCTTAACCTGAGAGCTGAGCCACATTCTCAATGACATAATTGCCACTATTACCATTTTCAAGGTTTTGAGTCGCGGAAATTGGACTGAAAAGTAAGAAAGAAAATATTCAGATATAGAAGTGAAAGTTAAAGCAGGCGTATAGAACAAAGTCCAGACAATCTACTTGTTCATGGAAACCTTTAATGGCATTTTAGCAAATCTGTACAAATTGAAATAGATTGCAAGTTCTGATTTTTTCCACCCTAGCTCTCACAATAGCAAGCAGCAAGAACACCCAGAAGTGGAATCAAAGGCAGATTCCTGCTACCATGCTCTTTAAGTAAGCTGAGGTTGGGGTAGAAATGTTCTGTAAAAGGGAAGGAAATAACATTTTGGGGTTATAGGTGTTTTTTTTAAATAAAATGCTTCCTTCCTTCCTTCATTTATTTATTATTTTAAATAGAAATTACAAATAAAACATATTTTAGTACTGCTGGCCACTGATGAATTCTGAGAGGGCAGAAGCCTCATGGCACTTGGGCCAAGCAGGGCCTATAAACCCTGCTGTCATAGCATTGCAAAACAGCCAAATTACATTATTTTGGGACTTCTATAAGTGTCCATTACAGGTGGCTCATTTCATTGTTTTAAGATGCAATTCTAATCACTTTGAGCAGGCCTTGTCCAAAGCATTGTGCTGCCTGGATTGGTCCAGAAACCCCCTCCTTCCTCCTCTCCCTCCTTCCTCTGACCCTGCCTCCTCCACCTCCTTTCTCCACCCTCAGGCTCTCTCACCTGCCCCATATTCCTCCATTCTGCAGGCTAGCTGGTCATTGGCAAAGCAACAATGTTGTGGGCACTCTCAGCTTCACACTGGCACTGTGGTGAGTGAGGTCGCCTAGAGATTGCCTGTGCCACTTTGGACAGCGCAACTTTCCCTCAAACTTCAAGGGAATATTGAACTGTATTTTATTTTAAAGTCAATTTACCACAGCACATGCACTTTCGGGTCATCATCTCTCACGATGAGAAAGGGCCCCTCCTCAGAGGGAAGCTGGGCATGCCCACACTGCTGCCGCAGTCGGGCAAATGGGAGCAATGAGCAGCATTGGGTGGGCAACAGTGGTCTGCCAGCCCTGTGGGCAGCATATGTGAAGGTGACACACAATCTGGTAAAAGGTAAAGGTAAAGGACCCCTAGACGGTTCAGTCCAGTCAAAGGCAACTGTGGGGTTGTGGCACTCATCTCTCTTTCAGGCTGAGGAAGCCAGCGTTTGTCCACAGACAGCTTTCCGGGCCATGGCTAAACCGCTTCTGGCACAACAGGACACCATGACAGAAACGCCATTTACCTTCCCGTCACAGCGGTACCTATTTATCTACTTGCACTAGCCTGCTTTCAAACTGCTAGGTTGCCAGGAGCTGGGACAGAGTGACAGGAGCTCACCCCATCATGGGGATTTGAACTGCCGACCTTCTGATTGGCAAGCCCAAGATCTGGTGCACTTCCCCAGTCCCCATCTAAGTGGTGTGGTTCAGCATGGCCCATGATAGGGCCGGTCCTACTTCAAATGGCAATCCTCAAATCGGTCACACTGGAGCACTCTAGCTAAAGTAAAATTAAAATTAAAAATGAACACTTTGGGAACGGCCATGCGAAACTGCTTTTATGGGCAGTGTTAATTGAGTGTGTTCCATTAATCAACATGGGGCCAATGTCTGTTAGCTGCCCAAGCTGTCTTTGATAACTACTTTTAAAAAGTCTGTAGCCTATTCCAATGCATGCTAAGAGAAAGCACTATTCCATAAACAAGTGTTGGCACAGTTATGCTGCTTATTGGGTTTTGGTATTGTTATTAGAATGGTATCTTTTGCTGCAGGCTGTTAGCCTTATTGTGCTTTTTTCTGATTCCAGAGTGAAATCTGGAGGTGGGGTCAGCAGTTCTGCTCTACATACGTATTTTAAAAGGAGCTCCTGTGGCATGTGGTTATTATAATCTTGGGGTCTCCGTAGTTAAGCTTTCATTTGTGTGGGTGAACAGAAAATGATTGGAATACTTAGAAAATTACCTTCCAGTTTTATTTACATTTTATTTTAATATGCATGCACACACATGTCTCCACCATGAAATAAAGCTCTAGGTTGCCTCTGATACAGAATTCTGGCCATATGCTTGTTTGGCTCACCTCTTGACACTTAACACTGAATGATGACCCACAAGGAGTCAGTTTGAAATAACGTGCTATAATGTGATAACGATATATGTTTAATATCCATAAAATGATTTGGTTTGATTGCATTGTATTTAAAATGCTATGCAGATAAGTTTGCATTAGGCAGGAGAGGTTTGTCTCTAGCAATCGTGGCAAAGAAATGTTGGGTGCTTCCATTTGAGGGTTTAGACTAAATGATGACTCATCCCAGAAACCCAAGCAGGAACTCAGAATCATTGATAAGCTCCATAAGTTCCCATAGGAAATTTGGGCATTTTTTGTAAAAAAAAAAGAAAGAAAGAAAGAAAGAAAAAAAAGAAAGAAAGAAAGAAGAAAGAAAAGAAAAGAAAAGAAAAGAAAAGAAAAGAAAAGAAAAGAAAAGAAAAGAAAAGAAAAGAAGAAAAAGAAAAAAAGAATTTAAAAAGAAAAGCTCAACAACTTTGGGGTGTCCTGGTTTTTACTTTTTGAAATACTGTATGGCAACCCTATTGCTGTCTGAGAGCAATGTGTTACTTTGTATTTTGTGATTCAGTGTTAAGTGTCAAGAAGTGAGCCAAACAAACATTCTGTACAGGTAATGTTTATTTGTAACTATTTGTAGACTCTTTTGCAATAAAGCTTTGAAACTCATTCTTGTGGCGGAGAGCAAATTCATTCCTACTCCACACAAGGTCCAGACCATGCAGTTCATTTACAGGAACTCTAATCATATAATAGAATCATAGAATTGTGGAGTTGCAAGGCACCCCAAGGGTCATCTAGTCCAACCCCCTGCAATGCCGGAATCTCAACTAAATTTCATCTGAAAAGAGCACAATATCATACCTTCTTCTTCAATTAGAATGCCGTTTCTTTTTTCTTTTTTTTTTTTTATAAGAATTTATTGGTTTTACAACAGACAGCATACAAATATAACACCCACATTAACCCACCCCCAACTAGAAATAAACAAATACACAAATACCAATAATTCTTCTTCTTATGCTGTAAAAAAAAAATTTCTTGGTCGAATCTTGGTACAGACTTCCCCTGCCTTTTCACCTTCGGTTCCAATCCCAAATATTACTTTAATAACATCTTATACCATCTTGATCTTAATCCAAATATCTAAAAATTAAAATCAAAAGCTTCTTTTTAACAAATCTTGTTTCATAATAAACAATATTTTCCCATTCTTGACTTAACATAGATCAGATCATGTTATAACTTAATATTAATTCCATACAAGATTCTGGTTCTTATCCCCTTATTTTCAAAGTAAATCATAACAAATATCTTCATTCACTATAACTGCTGTTAATAATAAAAATTTAGAGTACCTCTTTTCTTTCTCTAAAAAACTTAAAGTCTTGACACACCGGTTTCAGGTTACCATAATACATTTTTTTCCTTTATACCTTAATATCATTCACCCTATCCCCCTTCTGTCCATTTTCTTTGGTCGTCTTGCTCCAGAGCTGCTCCTCGAAGTATCCTTTTTCTTTACATAACCACAGATCCAGACTGAGTCCAAAGTAATCCTTGCATAGAACATCAGGGTGCGCACCTTTTCCCCCAGCCTCTCCGGTTCATCATCCCATTCTTCTTTTATTTGTAGATATAAACATAGAGTTCTCACCTTCGCTCCCAAGCTCTCACCTCGGGAGTTAGTTATAACAATTTTCTCCGTCCTGGGTCTGCCACCCCCAAGAGACGATCCATTACTCCGGAGTAGCCATACCTTTTCATCCTGTTGTTCAATCAGTCCCTTCAGTTCTGTGCCAAGGCACTCCTCCAATGCAGCCATTTCCTGTACAGTCTCCTCTGTGGGATATAACTTTTTTGACATATGACAGTTCAATATCTCCAATTTTCGGTTGAGCAGTTCCAGTCTCAATAAAATAGTCCTTTCTTCATGGGTCATTTCACAGTTCGTAACCAAGTCAAAAACAAAGCCGAGCATGGCAGAAGCGGGCATAGGTGTCAAATTACAGTTTCGGTTCTCAGACTTCTCCATCTTGCCAGTAACTTTCCATTCAATCAAAGTCTTTCACGGCCATTTTCCCCGAATCCGGGGTGCAAGAACCAAAAATTTTAAAAAGAGATACTGTCCACCAGTTTAGTCCCCAAAGGGGAAAACCATAAGTCTCACTTGTCAAATTTTAAGTACTTTGTTGCCATCGCTGTAACAGCAGTCTCTTAAGCTGGTTATTTTCTATCTCCCGAAGGGAAAGAGGCAGGCTCCCTTTCCAAATGTCCCCCAGGTCGTCAACAAGGCACAAAAACAAGTCCAATCCAATACTCACGACACCGGGATTCTTAAGCTCCAACTTTGACAGGTAGAACGTTAACGCACATCGCGGGGGCAACCGCCGCTTCGCGTCCCGGTTGGGGCTTGTCCCCTGAAGCCCGGCTCCGTTTTTCCCTTCACCCCCACTCCCCCTTTACAGGGGGAGCGAGGGAAGGGGACGGAGCCATAATGGGCATAGCCGGGGAGCCCAGGGTGCGGGACGCTCTTCCCGCACCCTATCGGAGCCCCGCTTAGCGGTAGCGGGGCTCCAACCCCCGGGACGGGCTGGGTCGCCTCGCAGCCGAGGCAACCCACGACCGCTCCGCCATTGCGTCGCCGCCGGAAGTCTAGAATGCCGTTTCTGTGTGTGATGGCAAATCATTTGCAGGATTGATTTGTGATATGCATGTGTGATAATAGCACAGTAGCATCGGGTTCATAGGACCGTGGAAGGCTAAAGTGTAATCATGCTTTGTAATTGGTTATCTAATGTTTGCCTTGAAATAGCTCCTGCTGAGATCAATCAAGCTTACTCTTGTGTAAGTGAGCAAAGTCAGTCTGTCAATTAATCTTTACTGTTTCAATCATGAGTCACAATGGAAAACAAATAATTAAAGGAGTGGTAATAGGGTTTTGTTTTGTTTTTTTGCTTTGGGGTACTGTGCTGCTTTTATTGTAATTATCTATATGCTTTTAATAAATGCACGTGTGCTTTTAATTTAATCAATATTTAATTGTTTTTTAATTGTTGGAATTGTTTCTATGTTTTTATCTGTAAGCTGTCTTGAGTTACTGTCAGGGTATAAGTGGGGTATAAACAGCAGCAGCAGCAGCAGCAAAGTAATATATACACAACAACAACAATAAAATCAACTTTTGAAGCTGCCACTGCCAACAGGGCTCTCTTATTACAGTATGAGAAGCCAGCAGGAAATAAAGGGCACCTTACATGAGTTGGATCAGGGCCTGCTTCGACATCTCCTGTATGTTTACGATTTGGCATTTAGGTTCCACTTCCACATTCTCATAACAGAGGGTAAAATCCAGCACTGGAATAGGCACTTTGGGGGAAGGGATTCTCCCTCCACTCTGCAGCCCTTCTGGAGCAGATTTGGGTGGGTCGTACAGGGGCTGCAGGGGAGAGAAGGGTAAGGGGGTAAGTTTGTTCATGCAACCCTGGATGTTGCCCAGAGGCAATAATGGCTCTCATTCCTGCTAAGAACAGCATGGCCATCAGCTAAATAGTGCTTTATGAGTTGATAACAATTGTTTCATGGTGTAGGAAGAATCACCAGTTTGATGCCCTTGAGATGTTGGGGGATTCATCAGCCCCAGGCAGCAGGGCAAAGGGTGAGGGGTTAAGGGAGTTGTAATTCAACAATATCTGGAGGGCCACTGGTTTCCTAGATTTAACTTCAGTTAAAGTTTCTTTTTCAGCTAACTCCATTCCTTTTTTCTAAACTATAAAGCCCAAAACAATGTAACTTTTCCTCATAGAGGAGTTGGTCTAGCTCTTTGGCAACTTTGCTTGCCCTTTTGGCAACCCTACTCACCATTGCACCTAATGTGTTTTGACTATATGCAATTTTGCCTTTAGGCATGATCCCGAGAACGTAACAACCACATAAGTTGAGGACTTCCTGTGTAATGAATAATTATCCAAAACACAAATTCAGTTGTGTCATGCAGTGCATCAAATACGAAGTTTGAATTATGTTTAAAAACGAACCGTATATGTTCACATAGACACACAGAGGGAGTGTGTATTTGGAAGTACATAGTTTGGCCCCAATTTTTTTTTCAGGGTACAGGGTAACTACAGGTACAGCAATCTTATGCACAATTACCTGCAGAGAGGTTTTACTTGAAGCCAACAAGACTGGCTTGTGCACAACTATGTCAAAATTAGAACAATTTTATCTTGTGCCAGACATCACACTCGGGTGCCAGTATAGACAGCTTTCATGCTAGCATCAGTTTGTTCCTGGAAGAGTTCATGCACTGGCATGAAAACACGGTGTTCTGGGTCCCACAATGCTCTCTTGGCTGTGATGGGGGCAAATCATTATGCAGAGGCCATAATATCTAACAAAGGGTAGATTTCCTGCAGCGAAAGCTGAATCTAGTGATTTCATATGTTCTAATATTTACAAGATTGCAAAGAAATGTGGCTTTAGGAAGGGAACAAGGATGTAGAGAATCCTGGTTTTATTTATTACATTAGCTGAAAGTGGACTTTAGGTAACAACCCTACCAGAAATATTTGCATTTGTGTTCCTCAGGTTGAATTCACTGCAGGCCAAAGGCTGTTGTATGTTGACATTCAGTATGAAAGGATGTTGATTTTTACTTAACTAAAGGAAAAAAGGGGGGATACCCAGCCAATTAATGGCCTAGTAACTAGTGAAAGGGGACGTGGGTGGCTTGCTGATCAGAAGGTTGGTGGTTCGAATCCCCGCGATGGGGTGAGCTCCTGTTGCTCGGTCCCAGCTCCTGCCCACCTAGCAGTTCGAAAGCACCTCAAAGTGCAAGTAGATAAATAGGTACTGCTCCAGCAGGAAGGTAAACGGCATTTCCGTGCACTGCTCTGGTTCACCAGAAGCAGCTTTGTCATGCTGGCCACATGACCCGGAAGCTGTACGCCGGCTCCCTCGGCCAGTAATGCGAGATGAGCGCCGCAACCCCAGAGTCGGACACGACTGGACCTAATGGTCAGGGGTCCCTTACCTAACTTGTGGAAGGGATGCGGGTGGTGCTGTGGGTTAAACCACAGAGCTTAGGGATTGCCAATCAGAAGGTCGGCGGTTTGAATCCCCGCGACGGGGTGAGCTCCTGTTGCTCGGTCCCAGCTCCTGCCCACCTAGCAGTTTGAAAGCACATCAAAGTGAAAATAGATAAATAGGTACCGCTCCGGCGGGAAGGTAAACAGCATTTCCGTGCGCTGCTCTGGTTCGCCAGAAGCTGGCCACATGACCCGGAAGCTGTACGACAGCTCCCTCGGCCAATAAAGTGAGATGAGTGCCAAAACCCCAGAGTCGTCCGCGACTGGATCTTATGGTCAGGGATCCCTTTACCTTTAACTAGTGGAAACATGACAGGAAGTTTTCAGTAGTGAAGCCTAGAAAGTGTATGTGAGGAAGTGTTCATTAACCTCAGTCTTAACTTCTCTCTGAAAAAGTGAAGAAAACATACAAGAATATTTACATAGCAAGGACTCAAGATTGCTATTTGCTGGACATTTCCTAATTATTGCTGAATTTTTATTTCCTTTGTATGAATTTTCCACTTGAGCCATATGAAAATATTGAATAGAATTGTAGTGGAGTCACTGGGCAACAACAGTGGGGGGGGATCTATATTGCCCTCATTTCCTGCTTCTGAGCTTCTCATGTGCATCTGGTTGGCCCCTGTTGGAAATGGAATACTAGACTAGGTGGGGCTTTGGTCTGATAAAGGCAGGTTCCTCTTATTTTCTTATGTTACACTGCAATCTGAATCAGTGTGAAATTGAAGTTGTGAGTGTTGGGCATCTGGGTATGTATGTCATCACCATTGATTGCATTGTACAGTATATTATCAAGGTTTGTTTTCATTTTTAATGCAGTGCCATCTTAGGATACTATGTGCACGATACAAAAAAAAAAAACTGCAAAAAATTCTCTTGGCTGCAAGTAAAATTTGTCTTTTTAAGGCAATGTGGGCCACAAAACCAAAAAGCACCTGGAATTGTAGTCAGTGAACTTTTACTCAGAGTAGACCAGTTGAAATTGCTGGGCATCGTTAACTCAAGTCCATTAATTGCAATGGATATACTCTGAGTAAAAGTCACTGGTCTGAGAAGCCTTTTGTAAGAGATTAACAACCAGTTCCTAAGTATATTCAATCAGAAGTGAGTTCCATTGCTTCTTGAGGAACTCTCTTCCATATATCTTAGAGTGATTGCCTTGGATATGATCCGGATATACGCATCTAAAGAACACTCTAGGCATGATTAGGAATGTGGATGATCACACTGGAGGTGGAAATCAACTTTGTACTAAAGCCTTCATTCCATTACTGTTAGCATTTCTGCTCGCCCTGTTCTGGCGGCTCTCCCAACCAGATTTACACAGTGGGAGGAGAAGAGGGGAAGTCCCATTACACTAGCAGGACTTGTCACACTGGTTTCTGCTAGCACAGCTTATTTGAATCAGGCCCCAGATGCTTTCCATGTGGATGTGCACCACCTGTAACTCTGCACCTGATCTGCATTTGCTGGAGAAAGGTGTCAGTCTTTTAGCTGCATCTTTCTTGAGTGATCACACTGATTATGTTTCTTTGAACATCTGTCGGAGTATGAAATTTTATTCCATCTTTAATCACACATACCCATGTGATGTCTAGAGGGCATGAATAAAGGCTTGAAAATAGATGTGAATATCTCGAAAGTGCTGAAGCAATGTGACCAGGAAGACACTGCCAGGCCAGAAGCAATTTATTTTGGGATTTTGGTTTTGCTGATTAATATTAACAGGATGCCCCTTTCTACTCTACTTCATACAATTAATCGTTCTCTGCTATTTCTCTTGAGAGATTCCAAATTATCATGGGTGACATTTGGGAAAATAAGGAAAAAGGAGAGGTCATGTATGGTGAGCCGTCGTAAGTTAAGGTAAAGGTAAAGGACGCCTGGACAGTTAAGTCCAGTCCAAGGCGACTATGGGGTTGCGGCGCTCATCTCACTTTCTGGCTGAGGAAGCCAGCGTTTGTCCACAGACAGCTTTCCGGGTCATGTGGCCAGCATGACTAAACCGCTTCTGACGCAATGGAGCCAGAAGCCGTCATACAGAACTGTGTTTCAGCCCAGTGGGTCACATGTTAAGCAGGTCTGGCTTATCTAAAGAAAAGTGTGGTTATGGATGGGTAAAAGAAACAGACTGTGCAGAGGCTTTTTACTGTTTGAATTAGGTCTCTTAAAAAGCCACAGTATACGGTTTGTGAGGTCTGCTGTAAAGCTCAAATACCTGAGCTGGTAATCTAATTATCTGCTGTGTTCCTGAGCCGTGAGATTCTCAAGGGGGAAAGACACTGGGATTGCGAGGGTGGGGATGAGGGGAAAAAACCCATAAAGCCAACCAATTAAACAGAATTTATAAACACTTTTATGAGGCTGTGTACTTGAATAGTAGTAAAGGAACAAAAAGCTGATGGTGTGGCTGCAATGCAAAGTTCTCTCCTAGCCTGTGACTTTGTTTCCCCCCCTCACTACTAAGAACTGTGGTACACATGTGGGCCCAGTCAGATTCTGCTCTTAGCATTACCCCTGAAGGTAGGAAATTTTTTTGAAGACTGAAATTCATTATCTCTTCATAATGTGTGTGAGAGAGACAAGAAGACCTTATGGAATCCATGAATTATCTCTAGCGTAAGTACAAATAGAATTAGTCCCCAAGGATAAATGATTTGGCAAGGCATGGCTATCATTTCATTAAAGGCCATATTGCAATTCCCACACAGCAAGAATAGGACTATTAACTTCAAACGCAGAGGACCACATGGATTAAATTAGGCCACTCTTCATGCTACAGTTTCAGATTTCATAAAGTGCAGCTTGTGGTTATATCATGTGTTTTTGATCTTAAAAGGACTGGTTGATGACTTCCCAAACACTTCAGTATTGTACTACTAGGAGCCTTTGCCAGAGTTCAACCACAGCATTTCAAGCCTCTTGTTAATGAGACACATTTCAGTCCTGGAGCCCTCTCCACATTTTACTTTCCAATAAACAAATATTTGTGGAGTGTTTGTGGGTGGTTTAACTGTGTCAGTGCCTTACCATTACTAGCATCCTGCAAAAGGGGGGGAAGCAACCGTGTGGTTTCTGGCTTTTAAAATGGAAGTAATAGTCACTTACGGGGTGAGGCGGTGGCAGCGGTCTGGGTTTTAATAGAATGGCACTACAGAAGCGGACACAGGAACAAATAGTAGGCAGTAGAAGCTAGCGAGCTGGATTCAAAGGAAGGACCAGTTTGATCTGTCCCAGACATATAATTGGTTTCTGTTGGTTTCCTTTCCCTTTCTTCTGTGCAACAATGAGTGGTGGAAACTGTGGGTGGCATGGAAGGAACGCTGTTTAATCCTTCCATAGATTCTTCAGCATCATTTATAACACAATCCTCATAGTGTGTCATAGCTCTAGCAAATGAATGGCCAACTGTACAAAGAATGCCTTTGTCACATAACATGGCATGTTAGCACTCCCAGGTTTTAAGTCACATTAAAAGGGGCCCCTCCCCTCCCAACTGACTGTCAAAACTTCCTTTTAGCCTGGAATGCGTCACTTGTGAATGTCATTCATGCGAGTGAGAAAGTAGAAGAGGGGAATCTTTTTAAATCAAATGGGCATTCTAGTCAATGTAAATTTCCAGAAGTGGAGGAATAATTTAGATAGCACTTCTATAAAAGCAGTCAAAAGCAACTGGAATATCCAACTTGTTGCTCTGAATTAATTGTGTTTTCAAACAGAAGCATGTCAGCTCAGCCCTTTAACTGAACAAATCATGTAATTCAAGAAGCCAAAGGCACTACTCTTAACGTACGGAATAACTTACCGGTAGGCATATCCTAGTGATACCTCAAAGGATTTTGAAGAGCTGGGGAAGGTTCAGAAAAGGGCCACCCAAATGATAGAGGAGATGAAGTGACTCCCGTATGAAGAAAGGTCACAACTTTTGAGACTTTTCAGTTTAGAGAAAAGGCAAGTCAGAGGCAGCATGAGAGAAGCTTATAAAATTAGGCGTGGCATGAAAAAAGCGAATAGAGATAAGAACCTTAGAACTCATGGACATCTAATGTTGGAAGAGATTAAAGAAAGAACTTCTTCACACAGCACATACCGGTAGTTAAACTATGAACTCGCTCCCACAGGATCCAGGGATGGTCACCAACTTAGATGGCTTTGAAAGATGGGCAAAGTTAGGGAGGAAAAGGCAATCAACGTCCGCTAGCCATGATGACTATGCTGTTCCTCCCCTGCTGGGGGGCAGTAATGCTTCTGAAAACCAGTTGCTGGAGCCCACAGCAGGGGGAACTATTCTTGACCTTGAATCCTGCCTGAGGGTCTCCCACAGGAATCTGGTTGGCAATTGTGAGAAGAGGATGGAGGAGTAGATTGGACCATTAGCCTGATCCAGCAAGCTATATTGGTTATACATCTCTGCAATTAAAACTATGGTTCACATTGTTGTTTGTATTCTTGAGGGTTCATCAGTATCAAATGTATTACACCCCCTGTCTGCATGTTGTATATTTCTGTCTGCATGTTGTATGTTTCAAATACTTAATTGAAGAAAAAAGGTCATTTTGCTATTATAGTTTTAAGAGCTGGGTTGAGGTTGGGCCACATGGTACATTTTGCAGACCGATGCTGTTTCTGACTTTGCATATCCTGGTCCATGCATTGAGTAACTGAGTATTGTGCAGCTCTAATTCTCTTGTCTAATTCCGTAAGAGGTGGCAAAAGGTGTTACCATTTGTTCACATCACATTTAACCCTGTAAACACAGCACATTTCCCTGAGTCTCCAAAAATCAGATGTGGAAACTGGCTCTGAGAGCTGAGAAGAATGCACACTGGCTCAGGAGCTTTCCATCCGCTTTGAGCCTCTTGATTTTCTTCTTATAGAAATCTATTTCATCGCTGCGTAGTGAGGCTGGCTTAGCCGCAGTGCTTTTCTCAGTGTCCTTTCAGAACTTCAGGTTTTCTTTGCTTTCTCACTGCATCATTAAAGAGTCAATTAGCAACCGGATTAATAGACTAGACATCCTAAGAAAAGGCTTCAGCAGGGTTGCAGTCTTATGAATAAAGGATCATTTACCCAGCTGAATGCTGACAGACATTCACTGACCTTGAGGTGTAGATTGAAGATAAGCAGTAAAATAATTAATTTGGCTCTACTAAAACCAGGGGGAAAAATTAATCCCTGAAAGGAAAGCTTAAGTACTTGAGTAATAAAAGCCAAGTGCCTTCTAAAGATCTGATTTAATTGCTGGTGGAGACCCCTTTGCATCCTCTAACAGCGTGTTCCTTATTTTTCCAGTGTCCAGTTGGCAGCTCTAGAGTTCTTCCACCTTTGTTGGCTCATGTTAGTTCCAACATACAGCTAGCCTATTGCAGCGTAAATGGAAATACGCTCTTCCCTTTAACTCTGCTTTGTAATTGCTGTACTGGATCAGACCAGCATCTTTCCCACAGTAGCCAACAAGATGCATACAAGATGTATACAGGTGTGACACAATAGAACATAAGATGATTGTGCTGGATCAGGCCAATGGCTCATCTAGTCCAGCATCCTGTTCTCACAGTGGCCTGTGGGAAGTTTGTAAGAAGGACTGGTATTCAGAAGCATTTCTGACTTCTGTGGAGGGAGGCAGGCTATAGCTTTCATGCATAGCTGTCAAGTTTCGGATTTGAAAATAAGGGATCAGCAGTCTCACCTATCCCGGGGACAGTCGCATATCAGTGGTGGGCGGAGCCAGAAGCAAAAAGTGGGCGGAGCAGCAATGTAAACTCCAAGCGGGCTCGGGCTCGGAGCGGAGCAAAGAGGAGGGCAGCCAGCAAAGAGGAGGGCAGCCATGTGCTCTGCGCAATGGAGCCCCATCGTCTTCTTGTCTGATCCCATCTAAACAGGACAGGAAGCAGCAGCTGCTCAAAGGCAGCCAGGCTCCGCCCGCCAGCTAACCCTATTGGCCGGCTGAGGGGCTCGGCGGCAACGGATAGGGGCTGATGCAGGGGGAGGAATACACCCCCCTGTAAGCACGGGAAACGGCTCCCACTTACTTTGAGGGCTGAGGCTTTTCTCTCCAAGTAGGCGAGGTCTTCCCACCCAGTCCCTGGCCAGCAGGGGAGGAGCTGCTTCCATTAAAAATGGGAAATTTAAGGGAAATAAAAAATAAGGGAGAGCAGTGGGAAACTGCTTGAAATAAGGGAGAATCCCGGGGAAAACGGGATACTTGACAGCACTGCTTTCATGGCTGATAGCCACTGTTAGCCTTCTCCTCCCTATACAGTATTTGTCTATTCCTCTTTTAAAGCCTGCCAGGATTGTGGCCATCACTGCTTTCTTGTGTGAGTGAGTTCCATACTTTAACTATGCACTGTGTAAAGAAGTAGTTTCTTTTATCTGCCCTGAATCTTCCAACATTCAGCGTTGCTGGGTGTAAGATCCTTCGTCGTCAACCTCTTTCAGCCTTTGGTTCAGATGCGCACATGCACACACTCACACTTTGTTTTTCCGTGGTGCCTGTGCAAAAGTCAGATTCAGTCAAATTAAAATGTTTCATCCTCCAGTTGCATGATTTTGCGTGGGCTCCCCCAAAATAAGCATCAAAGTAAAGTTCATGTAGAAAGGCTGCACAAAATCAAAGAATTGAGACTTCGCAGCAGCATGGAAACATCGATCCCAGTCGCAGATCCTTGAGGATCTTGATGATTTTAAAATAGAATGGCAACAAAGTGATTTTAAAAAATCAGAGAGTACATCTGTGTACGCAGATTTGATAATGGTTTTTGAAGGGATCTGCTGACTGAACTGCAAAAATAATGTATCCCCTGCATTCCAAGACTTCCATGAGACAAAACTATGAACCTCAGGCACTCTGGAAAGCATGGCGTACATAAGTTTTGGAGTTCAGTCAGTGGAGAAAAATGTGACCTGTGATCTGATGATGATGGTATCTGCAGGATGCCCTCTCCTGCAGAACTCGGTGATCTGTTGGATAAGTAGGTTCTGTAGCAATTTTTAGGTACTTAAATCATGTTATTGGAGTTTTTTATTTTAAAAAAATTATGACATTAGTGGAAATTTTGTTTTTAATATTTTGATGTCAGCTTTGCCCTATTGTGGCCGCCACTCTTGCCACCCCCTCTCTGGCACCTGCTGCTCCACCACCGCGTGCCCTGTCCCATCTGCCACTGGTGGAGAAGCGGCACTCTCATCTGTGCCTATTTGGGGCAAGATCACACCAATTTGGGGTGCCCCAAATCGGCACCAATAGCTACCGTGCTTCTACATTGCTGGTGGAGGTGTCAGGGCATGTGGGACAATGGGGTGCTGCCTGAGGAGCTTCTGCCACCTAAAACAGTAGCCTCACTTGCCTCATGGCTGGACTGGTGATGTTTGTTGTTATTGTTAATATTAAACCAAATCAAATTCAACAGTGTGGTGTAGTGGTTAAGAGCGGCAGACTCGTAATCTGGGGAACTGGGTTCGTGTCTCCGCTCCTCCACATGCAGCTGCTGGGTGACCTTGGGCTAGTCACACTTCTCTGAAGTCTCTCAGCCCCACTCACCTCACAGAGTGTTTGTTGTGGGGGAGGAAGGGAAAGGAGAATGTGAGCCGCTTTGAGACTCCTTCGGGTAGTGAAAAGCGGGATATCAAATCCAAACTCTTCTTCTTCTTCTTCTTCTTCTACCCATAGATTTGCAAGTATCTGGTTTCGTTTCATTGTTTTGGAATTCGGATCCACACTGCTTTAGATCTCTAGGTGCCAATTGTGCAGATCAAAAGAATGTGGTTAACTGGCTCTGCCAAGGGAGTGAGGGCGTACTAGGGTCCTAAATAAGGCCGAGACAGCTGGAACAAAATCTTTGGGGCAAAAGGGCATTGGTTCTTCATCAAGCTTCAGCACACCTTTCAAGCGGCGAATGAAGACAATTTGCTAGTTCCCACCCACTGAGATAAATGTCCATGCCTTAGGACAGAAGCAAAATATTACTGCAGCCCTGTGAGGAAGGAAGAGCCTTTTGAACCTTCAAGTGGATCTAGCAGAGCACCGGCGCTACATCTGACTTTCCAGGCAAGCCTTTCAATCAGCCCACCTTTGATCAACCCTTCAATTCGTGGCTTTATTTATTTGAGGCACAATATGACTAAGAGCCATAGAGGATTTCAGCACAGAAATGAAGTTGTTCGAAATGAGGAGCCTAAGAGTCAGCGGGCTTCATTCTACTGCATATTTTTACACAGTAAATTAAACTTGTGAGCCTCTGAGATTGGCTTCGTGCTGATGTTCCTGCCGTATGGAAAATCACATGCTTTCAATTTTTTCCCCTGCCGCTAACAGATGACAGTAATAAGAACTAAAATCGCTCAAGTCAGCATATGAAAGGAAACAGTCTTCCTCTCCCCCCCCCCGCAATTTTTAAATAAAAAAGGCATCTCTTCAAACCATCTGCTGAGGCACAATAATGTTTTGTAACAGGACTTCTCTCTCTTTTTTCTTTGGAAAGCATTTTAAAAGGTATTATATGTCCCTGTCCTTTCTAGAAGTCAAAGAATGATTACAGCTCACTGTCTGGTACAGAGCCGAGAGCTGCATAATTAATTTGGATGCTTCTTTTACATTTCATGTTTCAAATGCGACTGATGTGGATTTCATTAAAGGGCCGGTGGAAAGTAGGGAGATGAAGGACTTGCAAAGACTGGGAACAAGATACAGCTATGTCACAAATATAATGAAGCTCAGAATTATTATTATTTTTTTTAAAAAAAGAATAATTACTTTCTGATTTAACTGCAATTTAATAACTTGTAATTAGATGGCTTTTGATATCCCACTTAGTGCTTTATTCTCCATTTAGCCCAAGCATCAGAGTTTCTTCTAACTCCACTGCATATTAAACCTCAGCCCCATCCAATGGCTGGGGATTTTCACTTATTTGTTGCCAGGACAGTCTAAAGGTTGTTGAGCTTTTTTTTTTTTTTTAGGGAAACCCAAAGTTGTTCAGCCTCCCCCCCCCTTGCAAATCCCCCAAAAACTGTGATTTTCCAACTGACTTCACCAAGATCCAGGACGAAGTGCCACCTTTGTCAATTCTGCCTTTGAGATCCTGGTTATGTCCGGGAAAATACAGGCATATGGCGGCCCTAGTCAAGGTGAGAAAAGTCCCTATTTTCCATCTGAGGAATGTTGGGGTGTATGTACCCATAGAATTTTGCATAGAGGGGAAGTTCCTCACTCCTGGAAGAGACCATCATGCTGGGCTTGAGATGATTGCAGGAAAGTCATTTCTGAAGAAGAAGAAGAAGAAGAAGAAGAAGAAGAAGAAGAAGAAGAAGAGGAAGAAGAGTTTGGATTTGATACCCTGCTTTATCACTACCCGAAGGAGTCTCAAAGCGGCTCACATTCTCCTTTCCCTTCCTCCCCCACAACAAACACTCTGTGAGGTGAGTGGGGCTGAGAGACTTCAAAGAAGTGTGACTAGCCCAAGGTCACCCATCAGCTGCATGTGGAGGAGCGGGGACGCGAACCCGGTTCACCAGATTACAAGTCCACCGCTCTTAACCATTACACCACGCTGGCCTCAGTTCAGCTGAGCAGGTCACATACGGTACTTGTCCACATAGCAAGCTTATCCAGAGCTGGAAAAGTCTACTTGCTACTTGGAGACTCTGCTCTGCTTCACAGCACCCGTTCCCATCTCGGACATGAGAAAATCTCATGGACAAAAGTGATCATATAAACAGCTTCTCACAGGACTTTCCAACATTGGTCCTATCATTAGTGACAGTGAAAGGATTTTTTTTCCTTTTTTGTGGGTGGGGGGGAAACATAATATGTGCCCATGGAATGGGACCACATCTTCCCTTGGCCACTTCACATGCCCCCCCCCCATATACCGGTATTCTGGTAGTTGGGAGGAAGGAGAGGACAGGAAAGACCCATTCCACTAGTGCATTAGATTGGATTCACATATAATAATTTGTTGAGAAGGTCAAGAACATCTTGACATACCCCATTGCCTACTTTGCAGAAGTTAGTGGGCAAGATCATTCTCCTCCCTGAAGACCTCCTATCTTCCCATGTTCCCAGCAAGCTAGCTACGTTGCTGCTGTGGTGAACACCCAGGAATCTGCCTCCCCATTCCCAATAACTTGGGGCTGTTATACATTTCATTTTTGTAACTTTAGCATCACAACAATTATTGGAAAGTAAATTCCCATTTAAATTCTGAATTTGTGGGAAATTTCATTTAAACTTGCCTTCTATGTATCTATGTATCTATCTATCTATCTATCTATCTATCTATCTATCTATCTATCTATCTACCATTTATCTCAAACAATTACTGAGATCTTAGAAAGTTTCTGGAACAGGTAAGTGACAAGTAGCTTTGACTGCCAGGGCACTAAACCTTTTTCTCCTCAGCTTTCTAACTGCTCCATGGCTCTACGCTCTCAGGATAGGCCATTCCACACTGAACTTGACATAAGGTTGCCAAGATGTCAGAAATAGGGGAGAAGTTGGTATGTTAAAAACCAGGGTGGGCAGGAGTTCTTTGAACACCCTGCTGTGTACTGGAGTGCAGGGCAAGCATAACCACAAAACCACACTGTGGCAACAGCAACTTCTGTGATAATCTTTTGAGAGGTGGAATAAATGCAGTGCTCTTTTGTATCCACTCCAAGGTCTCTCTCAGTGTTAATGGGTTGATTTTGCTTAGTTTGGCTGGTGTGGCTCTTAAGACTCACGCTGGCAAAGTCAATTTCACTCGGCGAGACATTCAATCCCTAAGTCTCCCCTCTCCCTTGGTTTTGGAGACACTGCCGTCATTCAGTATTCATTCATAGTTTTTCAGGTTTGGGGGAAAGGGGGTCAGTTTTAAATAACTTATAGTGCTATTACACAATTAATGTTTTATGGCACAGCGCTGCAATAATAATATGATGAAAGCACTTTCAGCCAACCGCTCGTCCTGGACTGCGAAGAATTCAAAGAGTGAAAAGTTAAGTTGTATCACATATGCTTAACACTAGACTTCATTGAGATCCAGCTTGACACTATACAGTCTTTTAAATGCCAGCTAATTGCACCATAATATTTATGAAGTATTAAGAACTGTACTAAAGTGTCACACTTATTCAGAAGCTGTTATCTTTCATAAGCACAAGGAAGAACCACAAACAAGAGCTTTTTGGAAATTGATTCTGCATGTGTAACCTCAGCTCCCACCATTGCCATGGCACTTTTTATATCTGACACCAAAGTGACCATCACTTTAGAGAAATGGCAAATTGCTCTTCTTTAAAGAGCATGAGCTCTAGTGTTATGAGAGAGGGAGAAAAGCTTACAGTAAATGAATCAATTAGGAGCTAATTTGAAGCTTGACTATGCTCAGGGAGAACCCTAAAACCCTAAAAAACAATGAGAATGTTCAGTGCCTACAGGTTGCTAATTGACTGTTAAGAAGGAAAAAGGGGTGGGATTGGGGATGTAGCATCCTGGACAGGAGAACTGCACACAGAAACATTTTCTTTCAGGTCCTGTTTTTGTTCCTAAATTGGGGGTGAGGAACATCAGACTCGAGGGTGAATGTGGCCCTCAAAGCATATGGCCAAAACCCTCCCTGGCTAGGCTTTGCAGCACAAGTGTTCTCGCTTGACTAGAATGTGTCCTTGGACTATGGTGAGACTTCCCACTTGCCTGGATATGGGGTGTACAAATGTTGAAACTATTGCACTGTACAGAGGTAACATTTACTTTTGTTGCTCCACTCATTTTCGCCTCTGGCTCTGCCCACCGTGGGCCTTGGGGGGCTGCCTAGAAGGGAATGTGGTCATTGAGCTGAAAATGTTTCCTCACTCCTATTGTAATGAGTCTCTCGTAAATTTTATTTATGAATTATTAATGGTGGTTCAGAGAATTCGTTTTTGCTAATTTGGTCCTTGAGACACGATACCAGCAACTGTTATGTTGCTCTGAAGGTCTCGTGAGCGGAAAAGATGCATTACTGTGGCACAGCTGTGGACAGATAATCCACAACAGGAAGAAGAAAGTGTATACTGTGGTTAAGTCTCTGACTTCATTCAGCTTATCCGAACTGGAAAAAAGTTCTTTGTCTTAGGGAAAGTGAGAATTCAAACACCAGACTTTCACTAACACTTGCAGTGAAATTTCTTCCATTCTCGATGACAGGTGCCACAGATTCTGTAGCTGATGCTGTCAGGTTTGTCCAATATATCAAAAAGGGGCAGCATTTCACTGAGGAGAGAAATGATCTGTGATCTTGGGTCCTCTTCATAAAAAAGAAGCAGATCCCATCAAAATTGTTATTTGTATCAGGTAAGTGCGGTTGGTGGTTTGTGTATTTCTGAAAAGGGAAGTGAAACACGTGACCCAAATTGCAGAAGCATCAGTAAAAGGATTATGGTCTCCTGTGCTGCCTTCAGACTCTATTACGTTATTCAGAACTTAGCTTGAGTGCTGTGTTCGCCTTAAGAAAGATATTGGCAAATTGGGGTGTGTCCATTAAGAGAGCGACAATGAAGTTCTTGTGAACGTTCTTGTGAAAGGAGGGAGTTCGGCCTGTTTAAGCCTAAAGAGCAAATGAGTAGCCGCCTTCAAATATGTGAAAAGTTGTCACATAGATGTGGGAAGGGGTGTTTCCTGTTTCTCCAGAGGTAGGACCAGAGCCAGTGGTAGGACCAGAGCCATATTTACAAGAAATTTGAAAAATGTTACAAACTGCTTGAGAGTGGAGCAGCAGACTGCTTTGGAAGACAGTGGACTTCCCTTCATTAGTGGTTTTACATAGGGGGTGGCTAGACACCTAACAAGGATGCTGCAGCAGTGGATTTCCTGCCTTGGCAGATGACCATTGAGGTTCCTGGTCATGCTGGCTGGAGCCAATGGGAATCATAGGCCAAAATATCTGGTAGGCATCAGGATGGGAAAGGCAAAGGCTGCCTTTGAGCAATGAAGCTTTATTGGAGTATCATGAGTTGGGCAATATTATTTTTGCATGCAAACTACAGTTTTAAACCTATGTGTACAAGACTGATAAGATGAAAATTATCTTATATTATGAGGGCCAAACTGCTAACCTGGTGCATTCAGATGAGATATTCTAGACCAGCTTAAATTTCATCTTCAAAGGGAGCCCTTCATAGACTCAAACACAACCATCTACCCAAGAAGTTATTGCCAATATATGCAACGACAGTAATAAGACTCTTGTACAGAGAGCCAGTGTGGTGTAGTGGTTAAGAGTGGTAGACTCGTAATCTGGGGAACCGGGTTCGCGTCTCCGCTCCTCCACATGCAGCTGCTGGGTGACCTTGGGCTAGTCACACTTCTCTGAAGTCTCTCAGCCCCACTCACCTCACAGAGTGTTTGTTGTGGGGGAGGAAGGGAAAGGAGAATGTTAGCCACTTTGAGACTCCTTAGGGTAGTGAAAAGCGGGATATCAAATCCAAACTCTTCTTCTTCTTCTTCTTCTTCTTCTTCTTGTACAATCAGCAATCTAGTAACATGGTGGCATGGGAGTGTATAATAGAAAATTGGCTCACAACAGCTGCAGCTTGCATCTGAAGGATTGTTTGTGTGCATTTGTTTGTGTGGATTTCTGCACACAAAAGATACAGAATATGTTGAACTGCAACTTCCATTTTTCCTGACCATTGACTATGGTGGCCAGGGCTGATGAGAGGTGAAGTCCAACATCATCCGGAGGACCATAGGTTCCCCATCTCTCCTCTTATACCTTTGAAGATAAGGACAGAACAGAGCTGTAGGTTCTGCAGAAAAGAAACCATTGACATTGACCCTACTGCCTTGCTGAGTGAGAAAAGTATCAGGTCAAAGAGTGCCAGTCTTCCTTTGGGCTGCATATTGCTTTCATTTTCTCCGGTTGGTGGATGGAGAAATGTTTTGCTTGAATCTCTCAGTGTTTCATTCAACGAAGCATTAAGGAGGCGCTCAACAACTTTTTTCCATAACAGTTTATTACATCTTTAAATAATTTGTATTGGATGTACAGGGTAGTTTGTCTGAGCTTTCCTTCAGCAACTAGCTGGCTGGGGATTCCAGGTTTCAGTCATCTGTCTTCCATTAAGTATTTTAATATTGTGGGAAATTAACTTTTAAATCAATAGTCAGAATGAAAAAGAAGAATAATCTCTGTAGCCAGAGCAGAAGATGTCAGTATCTAATTTGTCATCATCTTCTTCAACCTCCTCCATTTGGTTTTGATTTAGCTCTAGACCACAGAAACCAAAGTCGGCATCCTTGCACAGGAGCTGTTTCGAATTATGCACAGCAAGTTTTTAAGCACATTAGCAACAAGAACAAGCTGTCCTTATACTAACTGGCCCTGCTTTGTTCTTGATTGTGGAAAATCTCACTTTAACTGCCATCTAATTTGCTGCAGATTGCTACCGCACCAGCAGCTGCCTTGGCATATGATGAAACGTAATCAGAAACACAACTTTCCCCACTTATTATTAATGGTTCCAAGTGCAACAACAATCGCTGCAGAGGTTTGGGGTAAATGATCTTACCAAGGTTCTCAGGAGTCCAGCTTATTTTGCCCAATACAGTCCTTTAATATATGTAAAAAGCAAACAAACCACCCTATTGGGATTTTTAAAGAATCATAAATAAGCACTTATATCAGGTGTTTTGACCCCAATCCAAGCACCAACACTGAAGAGGATGGCATCACTTTTCTAGCCCTGGTCAGTGACCACAAAACTCACTTGGATCGAGTTGCTTCCAACTCAAAATAGATGTGCAAGGTCTGCAAGCAGCTGTCTTACTACAAGAATACAGAAGTAGAGCAACATTTGAGAGAAAAGTAGCTCAGTGCAAATGTGGAAGTGATTTAGTTATCCACGTTGTGTAGCATGCATATCCCGCTAAATAATAATAATAATAATAATAATAATAATAATAATAATAATAATAATAATAATTTATTTGTACCCCGCCCATCTGGCTGGGTTTCCCCAGTCACTCTGGGTGGCTTCCAACAAAGCTAAAAATACATTAAAATGTCACAATTAAAAAACTTCCCTAAACAGGGCTGCCTTCAGATGTCTTCTAAATATCAGGTAGTTGTTTATCTCTTTGACATCTGATGGGAGGGCATTCCACAGGGTGGGGGCCACTACTGAGAAGGCCCTCTGCCTGGTTTCCTGTAGCTTTGCTTCTCGCAGTGAGGGAATTGCCAGAAGGCGCTCAGCGCTGGACCTCCATGTCCGGGCTGAACGATGGGGGTGGAGACGCTCCTTCTGGTATACTGGGCCAAGGCCCAACACAGCTCAGTCAGTAAAGCATGATACTTCTAATGTCAGGGTGGTGGGTTCAAGCCCCACATTGGGCAAAAGGTTCCTGCATGGCAGGGGGTTGGACTAGCTGACCCTCATGGTCCCTTCCAATTCTAGGATTCTATGAAACACTTTGCAAACAATTAATGAGAAAACAGTTGTTTTTGTGGGAAGAGGAAGCAAAGGAGCAGGAGAAGGTGGAAGAAGGAGGAGCAATACAGAAAGAAGACCAGGGTATGGAGAACATGAGTGTTGCAGCACATAGGAGGCACAGCATGTTTTGTTGTAGGTCCAATTTCTAAAAAACAGGTAGCTTGTGTCTTATGTACATGTAACTTGTGTGCATTCAGCTTTACGTGTTTGTCCAAAAAAAATTTTTTTAATTACATAGAGAGCAGAAAGGAGGTGGGCATCCAGGAAAAAAGACTTTGGTAATCTCACCCATCATTGAACCCAGTGTGTTTTGACTATACACGATCATGGCTTTAGGCGTTATTCCCGGAAAATAACCCCAGTGTAAGCTGAGAGTTACCTGTATACAAGGGGCATCCACTGCTCTTGCTCCATGAGGATTTATGCTTGCACAAAGGAACTTTCCCCCTCTCCAAATCTGCTCCAAAGGGTTGGGAGAAACCCCAGAACAGATTTAGAGGGGAGAGGGAGAAGAGGAGAGATGGGGAATGTTCCATTGCCCTGGTAGAAATGAGTGACAAAATGAGTGATTTAGTGCTGCATTTGAAACAAGCTATTAGTACATTATATAAAACCCAAAACTATTTCTTTTCTGATTTTCCAAATTTGTAGTTGTTTTTTTTAAAGCACGAGAACTTAGTATGAACTGCTACTTGTATACTGTACTTGTTCTAAACTATTGGAATAATTGACAGCTTCAGTTGTGGGATAATGGATGAGGGAAATTTGGTGGCTACTGTAGAGGAAGAAATTTACATTAACAAAAAAAAAAAAAAGATTTAGGTCTTCTCAAACAGTTGAGGGTTTGTCATTTTTGGAACAATGGCATTGGTTAGTTCTATTTCAGTAGGAAATAACTGCAAGACAATGTAAGACAGGAAGTTCTGCCAGTTGTTTAAGTATTACTGTATAGCAATTGTTCGTTTCTGCGTTCTGTGTAATTGTTGATACATTTTGAAGCAGAAATAGCAGTACTGGGATTTCTATATTATTATCTTGCCAATATTACATGCATATCCACAAACTTGTTTTATGCAAAAAATTCTTTCCAAGATTTTGTAGTAAGTGTCCAGCTTAAACTATCACCTTGAGTTTTACTGTACTTGGTTCTGCATTGGCTTCTATTGTACTGGAAAGGAAACAGCAACATTGTTCTCCTCTGTGGAGCCTGGGAAAGATCTTTCAGGGCAAGCCGTACGGAGAAAGTTGTTTATGCAGGTGGCATGACGTTGGACACGATCTGTTTTGCCATAAAGCTACTCCAAAAAGAACTCTGTCCAAATGTAAAATTAAGGCTACAGTTCTGACCGTACTTAATTGGGATTTAAATGTTGCTGAAATTAATACAAGTTGCTTCCAAGTAAAGATGGTTAGGATCAGGCAGTACATTTCTTTAGAAGGAAACAGGCCCAATGCATATTCTAACACAACTAAATTTACTGCAGCTGCACTCAGTTTGAAATTGAAACAGAATATAGCCTCACACATACCCTCAAAACCTTGTTTGTTCATAAAATATACAGGTTGTATGAAGACATTTTCTTACAAAAGCACATTTCCCATGGTTTGCAAGAAATGAGAATTTTATGACTGTTGATATATATTCAGTCATCACAATCACTGCACAGAATTCAGATCACTAAGTGCATTGGCCTCAGTGGTTTTAGTTATACCTAACTCCATCTAGATTACAATCAATGGCAAAGATCCAAAGAGTTGCTTGAGGTCAGCTGGGACATGCCCAGTAGAATTATGCATTCCCCAATCCCCTTTGAATGGAAACCTTTGAAAGTTTCAAAAGCAGTTTGCTTTATGTCATAGAGCTTGTTCAAGAAACCACAAGGGCATGCAGAATTTGTTTTGTGAATATTTGAATTTTGGCCAATAATACACAAATTGCGTGTTAAATTGCCTGTTACCCAACCAATATCTGTATGCTTTCTGACAAGCGCTAAGATGGAATTGTATATTATTTTGTGGAAACCCGTAATGTGACTTGCAATCCCACTTTGGTTTTGGAATAATAATTTGTGGCTCATTCAGCATACTTCTCCAACAGACAGGGGGTGGGGCGGGGAAACCACATACTGTATGATTCTTGGAACTTCATGGTTTTTTTCTCTTGATCCTCCCAACAGTTCCCAGAATAGCTCTATATGTCCATAAGTTTTACCAGGGAGGGGAAATGCCAGCTTTGGTGGGAAGAGGCTATTTTCAGCAGAAGATTCACACACACCTGCAACTGAGGAGGTCACTTCATACATCTGATAATGTGGATTGCAGTCCACGAAAGCTGAATGCCATAATCAGTTTGGTGCAGCGCCACAAAACTCTTTGCCTTTGCAGAAAGAGACTACCTTCCTCTGGAAAATGTCTTTATTTCTGCTTCCATTCCCATTGCTGTCATCCAAATAAGCAAGGGATAATTGCAGACTTGAGTCAAAGCAGATCCCATCTGAGCAAAATAAACCCCTTGTGTAGATGCATACTGGATTCCCCCCCTCCAAATTATATACAAGGAGTACCATATCAGCACCAATTTGTAGTTTCATGTCAATGCAACATCCTGCTATGAAAAGCTAGTTAGATAATTAGGAACATTATAGGAAGATAACTTGTGCCAGTGGTTCCCAAACTCCCACCCACCATGGACCACTTGAAAATTGTCAAGAGTCTTGGAGGGCCAAGACTTAATGATTTTTCTGCCTGTTGTAGCAATTGTAATGGGTAGTGCTAAATGCTGTATGTTTTTTAATTATATATTTAGTGCTTCTTTTATTTTTTTAATATTGTATTTTTTTTTTGCTTTACAATTTGAATTCCATAAAATACAATATTGAACACAATCATGAATAAATACCATACAAGAAATAAAAGAAGCAATAAAAATTAAAAGCCCTGAAAAAAATCAACATGAACATTTAATATGCTGATGGGCAGTGAATCTCTGTGGTTTCAGGAGAGAGATTTCCCCTCCACCATCCCTGTCTGGAGAAGCCAACCTTTAGTGTGTGAGACTTTACCACAAAGCTATGGGTCTTTTCCAAAGGAAATTGATAACTGCTTACCAAACTAATTTTACACTAGGGATTATAGGCAATAATCCTCATAAATTTCTTCAGTGGTCTGTAGCTGATCATGATGTGCTGAGGTAAGAGAGGGGCAGAGATCAGGGTCCTCTTCCCTCCTGAAGACTCATCCTCTTCAATAAAATTCTCAGGGTGCACTTATGATATATTATACTAGCTGACCCGGCCACGCGTTGCTGTGGCTCATTTTGTGAAATGGAAAAGGAAGATGTAATTGAGAAAGTGCATGCCTCCCCACAGTTTCTCCCGTTGAACTTCCGCCTGCCTCCTCTCTGTATTTCCCGTTTTTGCCTTCCTCCCCACAGCTTCTCCCGTTGAACTTCCGCCTGCCTCCTCTCCGTATTTCCTGTTTTTGCCTTCCTCCCCACAGCTTCTCCCGTTGAACTTCCGCCTGCCTCCTGTTTGTCTTTCCCCCGTTTTAGCCTTCCTCCCCACAGCTTCTCCCGTTGAACTTCCGCCTGCCTCCTGTTTGTTTTTTCCCCATTTTAGCCTTCCTCCCCACAGCTTCTCCTGTTGAACTCTTGCCTGGCACCTTTCTGTCTCCCTCCCCCCCGCTTTCGCCTTCCTCCCCACAGCTTCTCCTGTTGAACTTCTGCCTGCCTCTTGTTTGTCTTTCCCCAGTTTTCACCTTCCTCCCCACAGCTTCTCCCGTTGAACTCTTGCCTGCCTCCTCTCCATATTTTCCCCGTTTTTGCCTGCCTCCCCACAGCTTCTCCCGTTGAACTTCCGCCTGCCTCCTCTCCGTATTTCCTGTTTTTGCCTTCCTCCCCACAGCTTATCCCATTGAACTTCCGCCTGCCTATCTCCCTCCCCCGTTTTTGCCTGCCTCCCCACAGCTTCTCCCGTTCAACTTCCGCCTGTCTGCTGTTTGTCTTTCCCCCGTTTTCGCCTTCCTCCCCACAGCTTCTAACCTAACATAAACTCAACATTACACCTAAGCATTACAAAAACATTTCAAAAACCACAGCAACCACAGGTTTTTGTGTGTGAAAGGCGGCTCCTCAGGAGGTTTGTAGCGTGAGGCTGCTCATAGCATTGTAGGCCCCCTTTTTCTCCAAGGAGTTCAAGTGGGTATAAATGGTTCCCTCCACCTCATTTAATAATAAGAATTATTATTATTATTATTATTATTATTATTAGTAGTAGTAGTAGTAGTAGTAGTAGTAGTACCCTGGGCTGACGCCTGGTTTGTCCCAGTCACAACAACCCTGTGTTGTAGCTCAGGCTGGCCCAGGGTCACTCGGCGAGCTTAGTAGCGAGATTCGAACCCTGGTCTCGCTCTTAAATGCCCCTTTAATAGAATTAAACCCTTGCCCTAGATTTACTGTCTCCTTCTGGGGTCAGAAGGGACCATAACGATGCAAGGAGGGGTGGTGGGGAACTGGTAGGGTCCTTATACATTTGTGTGCGGCACTTTTTTCTCTTCTGATAACTGGAGTTTCGTTTATAAAGCGATACAGCAGTGCAGAAAGGATTGTGTGTGGAGACAGGATAGGGAGCGAAGCATAGTTGCTGAGCTTTCTCATCCTACATCCCCCCCCCGCCATAAGGAATGGTATGGGCCGGGCCTAAAAACCTTTTCCTGCCTGGAGCTGCAACTACTAAGAAGAGTTTAGGCCTTCCTCTTAACTGTTTTTTTTTGGCGGTAAGGCCCTTGGCAGAAGCTGAGGCTAGGGAGATTAATGGGGGGGGGGGGGGTTTCCCTGCTGTCTGAAAATGGCTGGCTGAGGTGAAGGAGGTTTTTTGGTCGGCGCACAGGAATATCAATTTATATAAGTGACAATGAGTGATTGTGCATGACACTAGTTGCACACAACCATGTATTGTGTTTGATCATTTCTGGATCCAGGCTATTGTCTTCCAGGGTTATTTAAACAATATGAGGACTAATGTGTTCAACATTACAGTGTCGCATGTGCATGCCTACTCAAAAGTAAGTCCCATTAACTTCAAACCGCCAGGTCAGTTTGACTAGCTTTACAGCCCTAATGCTGAAATATAAAGCTAGCAGTATCTCTAAGAGTGCTACTCTCTCACTGATAGTTTCACTCTTATAAGATTATTCTGTAGGTATATGAGCAAACGCTCCCCCCCTTTTTTGCCAGAGCTTTTAGTACAAATAGGGGTCGAATAAAGATGGCGCCGAGGTAAGACGTGTTTATCGGTGCTCCTCGGACTTCTTTTAATCTTCAAATTTTTATCTTAATTTGACTCTCTGGGTGTAAATTCTACTTACCGGAAAAGACTCTAAAGACTTTGAAGTACTTTTATATATTCTTTGAAGCACTTTGAAGCACTTTTAAAATTCCTTCCTGCTCCTTGGGACAGTAATTGCTGAGAGCGTTGGCTCGGCTCCAGCCTGATCCCAGTCATTCTTATCAACCGGCCGGTCAAGATTGCTAGAGAGGGGGAGAACACCACTGCCTTAGCTGAGGAGTGACGAGACAATTTATGTTGGGAGTTGCAACGCTGATTTTAAGCCTTGACTGTATTCAGCCTGCCAAGCTTGAGGCTGGTGATGGTCGTGGCAGAGGGCAAGAAGTGAATTACTAAGAGCTACACTTTGTCTGCTGGCGTTGGACAAAGTTTTACTGCGACTGAGACTCCCAGCTGAAAAGGCTAATCGGGGGTAAGGGAAATTGCCTTGATGAAAACCCCTCTGCAGCATCTCCACACCCTGTTTTCGGTATTATGAAGTTGGGCTTTTATCTCTTTTCTCGTCTTTCTTGTCCTTCTGGCTTTCCTCCCACTTCATTATGACGCCTACTAGTAAACGCAGCAGAGACCCAGAGGAAGCAGTCTCAGCACCAGCTCCTAAACAAGCTAAATTGGAGGACTCTTTTAGTAAACTGACCTTCATGGTGCCAATAAAAAACAGATTTTCTCCCCTTAAAGATGTCTGCGATAACAAGGTGGTTACTCCAGAGGAGGATTTGAATACTCCACAGACTATAAATGTAAATGGAAAAGCTACAGGGGATGGACCCCCCCTGGCGTCAGGTCCAGAAATTGAACGGGGGGATTGTACTAGTTGGGAACAGCTCCATCTAATAATCAGAACTCTTCACTGTATTTTTGAAAGACTCGATGGACTATCCTCACAACTCTGCAAACTTCAACAAAAAATTGTTCTCCCTCCGCCGAAGGCAGCTCAACCTGTGGCAATAGGTGATCCAGGCAGACAGCATTACCTCCCTTCGAGTAACAAAGAACTGGGTAACTTTAAGTTTCAACTTAATCCTCTATTGTCCCACCAATCGCTGATTCTGCAACCAAGGAAATTATGCCTCACTATCTGGGATGGGTCTCCGCGGTGGGGTACCTTGCGTGGTGTTAAAGAGCATCTAAGCAAACTTCTAAACATTGTGTCATCACAAGTCGACCTTATTGCAGTGCTACCACTGAATTATCAGCGCAGGCACCAGAAAGTAATGCTCGCTTTTTATTCCTCAAGGATTCCCTCTATCTCCATCAGGCGGAAAGCATTCCTGGCAAGTTGCGGCATTATACCAACAAGAGTTTTCACCGATTCCAAGACAAAACCACTCCTAATTGATAGATCACCCGATAAGACACCCTCACCTATTATCCCAGATACAATCCGGGACCCTGAGCCACCTACCTTAGACACGTATGTCCCGCAACAATCCATGTCCCATGCTTCCACCGTAGTAGCAAAGGATCATAGCTGTGAGGACAACCACTGGACACCCCCGGAGGAAAGATGTCTTATCGCCTCTTTTGGTGAGCTACCAACAACTGAACAACAGGGAATAATCTGTAGGCTGGACTCACTTAAACAACAGCTCTTGCACATCCTCCATACTAAATCGTTCATGAACATCAATCACCCCAATTCAGCAGAACCGTGCTCTATGGAAATGGAGGAGTTAATCCCTCAAAGCCCTATGCCAAAGTGTGCGACACCCTTGCTGGGTGCCAGGGCCTCTCTCCAGGAAACAGATCCTTACTCCATACCTCAAGTTGGACATCTATCTCCACCATTAATAGATCTACATTCACCCCTCTTGGATAACGAGCCGAAGAAGGATGCTCAAAATCCTACCTCTCCTAATAAATCATTGCCATCCTACTCCTCTATGCCGGAACTGGAGTCCTCCTACTCTACCGACATACAAAGAGCGGATGCATTAGTGAATTCTCCCTGCTTAGCCCCAGAGGCAGTTCCAGATCTACAGTCTCCTCTGATACCGAGACAAACACAGGAGGATGCGGTCCCAGAGCTGAGAGTTAACACCGTGCTGATTGAAGATCCTGCAGGACATATAAACCAGATCATCTCAACCTCATCTGGTTGGCCTACTAGGGGGCCCGTCTCTGCCGTCCCTGTGAGAACTGCTACACAATCCCTTAAAGACCGACGGCTCTACTTGGAGGCCCTCCACACATCGTCCCCTAACACCATGGAGGCGTGTGACCTGTCTGTATTAGAAACTCCACCCAATAGAGGGAATGTCCAGCTGCGTCAGCCTGTCCATCCCTCCTTGAACTCTATGCCAGTGCGGCCCCCACTTGAGCCACTCCTACAAAGTAAAATAACTGATTTCTTCGCGGGGTCCTCTCAGCCTCCTAAGGACACTACCTTTCCCCCTAAATGACAGTCAACTAGCTTGCAAAAGAGGACACTCTCCTTTGTATCATGGAATGTAGCCGGTATTAAATCTAAGCTTATGGACCCGTCTTTCGTTGACTACGTAAAAGGCAGCCAGATTTTGCTATTCCAAGAGTCATGGGCCGATGAGGACATCTACCTATCAGGATACAAAGGCTTCTACCTGAGTGCAATACGGAATCCCTTATCACCTGGTAGACCGCAAGGTGGCTTGGCCACCTTTGTTTCTCTGGCCTTTAACCTACAGGCCGAAAAAATAGATATTCAGTCTGCACTCATGCTAGCTATAAAGTTACATACAACAGAGGAAACAATAGTGGTGATTAACGTATATTTACGCCCAATTTATCAGAAAAACCTAATCGACCAGAGATGGAATGAAATTCAAAGGACACTTGAAATGCTTATTGAACAATACTCTGAAGCCACCTTTGTGATGGCGGGAGACTTTAATGGTCGCCTTGCACATACTGATCAAATCCTTTTTAATAAATTCAACAATTACCCCTCAACATCTCTGATAACTACTGAGCTTCTACCTAGAAATTTTAAAGATAGCGTTGCTACATACGCTGGTTTTAAATGCAGGCAAACCTTGTCGGCTCTTCACCTATTCCTTCTAAATGGGGCAGTTAAGTCTGACTACCCAGCTGAATTTACTTACTGGACTGGGCTACGGGCCTCCACTATTGACTTTATTTGGATCTCCCCAGAGCTGATTCCAAAGATATCCAGCTTCAAGGTGGCAACGAGGGTAGAGAGTGATCATTTCCCGATAGAACTTTCTTTGACTCTGGCAGATGAATTGGACAGATACGCTTCCGTGCACTTAACAAACGATCATCTACAGATAGGACCCACAGCACTAAAATGGTCTGACAATGTGGCACAGCACTTGAATGTGCTTCTTTGGTCCGACCAGCTGAAAAGGACAAGAGATTCCCTTATCATGGCAGAAGATCCGCTACCAATGTATGATAATTTACTTGAAACGTTAAAACCAATACTGGCGCGGACCCCTACAAGGAATAGCAAGCTTTACCACAGAAAATGGTTCGATGAGGAATGTAAGAACCTCAAGAGATACCTGTACAGTGAATACCTGGCTTATAGAGCATCAAACGACCCTGTACCTAACAACCACCTCCTGATCCTTAGGAAGGAATATAAAAACCTATTAAAAGAAAAGAAACACGCAGCTGAAAGGAATAATTGGAGTAAACTGTTGGTAGCAGCGGAAAATAAAAACCAATCTGCTTTTTGGCACCTAATTGCTGGTTACCTGGGCAGGCCATTAGCCAGGATTGAACCACAAATCCCTGCAGATACCTGGGAAAAATACTTCTTTGATCTATACGCAGACCATACTGAAGGTGATGAAATGGTGAATCAGGAACCTTTGCCGGACTGGGAGCCAGTCACCTGCCCCGAAGTTGAAACCCTCATAGATCAATTTAAAACGGGCAAGGCTCCTGGAGACGATCTTATATCTATCGATGCCATTAAAGCTAACAAAGATTGGTGGATTCCACCCTTAGCGGCCCTCTTTACATATATAAACACCACAACAAAATTCCCTCCAAGCTGGAACTCTGCCTTGATTGTATTAATCCATAAGAAAGGACCACGTACAGAGCCAAGCAATTTTAGACCGATTAGCCTGTTAAATGTCATCGGGAAGATCTATGCTAGATACCTGCTAACCAAGCTTTTAAACTGGATGGAGAGTAACAATATTATTGCTGATGAACAGGCAGGTTTTCGCCCTGGAAGATCCACAACTGACCAGATATTAATATTGAACCACCTAGCTGAAAAGTACGCAGACAAAACTCCTAAAACCCTGCATGTGGCCTTTATTGACTTTAAACAGGCCTTTGATCGGATTTCCAGGAAAAAGCTATGGACAAAACTGGCTGCTACAACAATTGATCGTCGTCTTCTCCTTCTGATAATTAATCTCCACTCGAACACCTTCCTGAGAGTCAGGATAGATAACAAGGGTTTAGTTTCTAACCCTATTGCCACCTCCAGGGGAGTAAGACAGGGCTGCCTTTTGGCCCCTGCTCTGTTCAACTTTTATCTTAATTCATTGGTGGCCCATATGGCCAACAATGCTTACCATCCTCCCAAATTAGCTGGCCGGCCTCTAAATGTCCTCCTGTACGCAGACGATGCCGCACTTTTGGCTAGATCCCCGATTGGGTTGAGGAGAATGTTAGTAGCACTTCATGAATACTGTGTACAACATGAGCTGCAACTAAATTATGCTAAGACTAAGGTTATGGTTTGCTCTGCTCGACCAAAATTGCTCTCGTGGTCGATGAATGGTGTTACACTGGAACAGGTTAACAGCTTTAAATATTTGGGCCAAGTGATCCGATCAAATAGGTCCTTTGTAGCTCATAAAGAGTATATATTTGCTAATGCCTCTAAAGCAGCCATGATGATCAGATCTTTATATGCTAAGAACCAGGCCCAATCTGTGAAAGTTGCCTTGAGGCTCTTTCAAATGAAAGTTCTCCCTCTTATGTTGGCGGGCATATCTTTGGGAACACGCAGGGACTTTCTTAGATTGGAAGCTGTCCAAACTCGATTTCTCAGAGCTATTCTCAGGATTCCCCCGTCTGTAGCGGGTGCAGTCATGAGATTAGAAGTGGGTTGGCAAGCCTTTCGATATGTGGCCCTAAAGACCAAGCTTTGGTTATGGCTTAAACTTTGTTTTAACCCGGTAGGCATGGCACCCCTGATACTAAGGGATGATTTCCAATCTATGTGGGAAAAAGAGATTTTAAACGAAGTGCAGACTTGCGGACTGTCACAGCTCTTTCTGGAGTCCATGACATTCTCTCATGCCAAAGCTGTGATCTCTCAAAGACTGAGGGACATTGCAAGACAAGAGGACATTGCTTGTGTGAAACCAGGGATGTTTTTGGGGGAGCAGATCTTCCGGAATTCACCAGCCCCTTACCTGGTGGAAATCCAATATGTAGAATATCGCAGACTCCTCACAGCAGCAAGATTAAACGTCCTGGAAACAGAGGTCCTGTTGGGAAGATATAAGGGAGTCCCATATGCTCTGAGGGTCTGTCCCTGTGCCTCGGGAAAGGTTGAATCAACCGAACACATTCTCCTGACCTGCCCATTTTATGTTGCTCTTAGACAGAAACTGATAGCTCCACTCTTAGGCCACCTTAGCCTGGTAGATGGAGAATGTCAGGTTTCGTTTTTGCTGAATAATTTTACTGGCACCACAACTTTTGAGGTGGCCAAATTTCTTTTTTTGGCCCTTAAACAGCGTAAGGTCAAAATCGATGGTATCGATATGGGTTTTTATGTATAATTTACTTTTACTGTATGTTTTAGTGTAAACCCCTCTGAGTTGTCTCAGGTTTTTAAAATTTGTATGGATGATTGTGTTCTGACTGACGGTCGAATAAATTGTTATTGATTGATTGATAGTACAAATAAAGGTGTGATGGCCTATTCAGCTTGGGAAAAGAAATTTCTCAGCATCAGTTAATGGGGCCCAAAGGTAAAATAGAAAGAAAGCTGTGTTTTATAGTTGTTCACTATAAACAACACAAATTATTATGATTAAAATGATAATTGCTGCGTTACTGTGGGGAGTAGGGGAAGCTTTAGAAGTCCGCTTGAAAAAAACATGATGAATAAATATACAGCCGTTCCAAGAAAACAGTATTTGTATAAATGTAGCATTAGGGTACAAATAATATGTACTGCAGGGGAGAACTTTGTTTTAATTTTCTATTTTGAACAAGTGGCACACTCAATAAACCAGTCAGCAAATTTGCTTTACTGCTGTCGTTGTCAGGATACTGTAACAAGCAGATGGAGGGTTTAATGTAATTTGGTTAACTAATTTTAGCAGGTTTGGCTTTGAGCATTAACTTATTTTTACATTCTTTTTCTGCTATATTTGCAGGAGGTTGGCGTACACATGAATAAAAATGAGGAGCTCTGCACACACTACAGCTGGTTTGATAATGCTGTTGGTGGTACACCATATAAGTCCAGTTGGAAAATTATCTTTCTGTTCCACAAAGAAACTTCTGCCTCAATTTCTGTTTGTGCAAGACTCAGAGGTTACAGCAAGACATCTTTGGTGCTGAAATGGTTCAAAATAATTTGAGGTATGTACACGCTCTTCGGTGCGCACGCAGTTGTATCCAAATTACACCATTTCCATTAATTTCCAGAACTGAAATTAATGGAAATGAACTAATTTCAGTGCATCTACTCTTGGTATCAAACAAAGTTTGATACAAACCACAGAGCTTCCATGGGCTAAAAAGCAAAATGGTTTTGGCGCTGTGGTCTAAACCACTGAGCCTAGGGCTTGCTGATCAGAAGGTCAGCGGTTCGAATCCCTGTGACGGGGTGAGCTCCCGTTGTTCGGTCCCAGCTCCTGCCAACCTAGCAGTTCGAAAGCACCTCAAAGTGCAAGTAGATAAATAGGTACCATTCTGGTGGGAAAGTATACAGCGTTTCCATGCACTGCTCTGCTTTTGCCAGAAGCGGCTTAGTCATGCTGGCCACATGACCTGGAAAAACTGTCTGCGGACAAATGACAGCTCCCTTGGCAAGTAAAGCAAGATGAGCGCCACAACCCCAGAGTTGTTCACAACTGGACTTAACTGTCAGGGGTCCTTTACCTTTACTGTACCTTTTTATTTAAAGGACTGCTTGCAGCAATATGAACCTGCCTGCGCCTTAAGGTCAGCCTCACTTAGAGGCCCTGCAAATAGCCCACAATGAAGATAAATGATATTGTCAGGCACTAGAGGCAGGGTCTTCTTGTTGGTGGCCTTATATTTGTGGAAACTCTCCTAAGGTATGTAAATATTTGGCTCCATCATTAATGGCTTGAAAGTAAATTATTTTTGTGTTTAGCTGTGCTGTTAAGCTGATACTCATTACTGAGTTACTCAACTCGCAGCTGGTTTTATATTGTTTCCTTTTTGCTTAATTGTTTTACATTGCGCTCTCTTTCTCTCTCTATATATATATAGTTGTATTATTTTATTCCTCTAATTTGTAGGCCATGCTTCATCACGTCAACATGTTCCCAGGGTGCTTTCCCACAATACACAAAATACCATAATATGTAAAATATAACAGTGACTAAAATCAGGACAGTTAATAAAACAAAAACAAAAAAAACACAGCCACAGCATGAGAACAAAGTGCTGTTCCAAAAAATTCACTTGTGCGCCAACCATTCCTCATCAAGTAATGCAAAAAGAAATTGCATTAAAAAGAGGAGAAAATGTTTCAGTGAAATTCTTATGAGTGGGATGCAGGGTTTTTGATGCATTTACCTTAGCTTTGAGGTGACTGAAAAGTATTTGCATATAGTTATTCTTTCATCCTACAAATAATCTCTCTGGTGGCCTGCACTCTGCAGCCTTCCTAGGTTATCATGCTTCATTTGAAGCCCAGGAGAATATATCATGAAACAACTCCTCCCACTGGACTTTTCAGATTAGGAAGAGCAGCCAGGAGGCTGCAGAGGACTAGAGAAATGTTTACTGGAAATAAGAGAACATATATATCGCCCTTGGCAACCTTGCAGTGAGAAGGCAAGCTTAAAACCCTGCACTCACTGAATTTCTAACAAAACTTTCAAGTGCCCCAAGAAAAAAAATGGAGAAAAATGGAAGCTCCTTTTGCAAATTGCAAATAAATATTGCCAATTGAGAGGAAGGAAATGGAATACAGATTTTGTCACAGAACTAAATAATACCATAGCATAGTTGCTAATTTATACCAAACTAGATAGACATTAAGCCCGTTAAATTAACGGGCGCTAGAACATATGTGGTCTATGGTATAGATCACACCAGTGGTGTTTTTTTTTTTAAATGTTTGTCCTACAGAATTTCAGAGGCGACTGCCTCAATGTTAGTTATAGAAACTTTGTCAGCTCTGCGTCCCTGTTGCCCTAGCAACGTCGGGGACATGCGCAGAGCTGACTGAGCGGCTCTCGCTTATCTCGGGTTTTTTTTCTAGGTCTCCATGTTGCGGTGGAACCCTGTTTGCGCCGAGGTTCCCAGTTGTGCAAAGTGCTCCAAAGCACATCCAACTGTACAGTTTAAGGGCCCTTTTACACTAATACCGAATGTGTGCAATAATACTGAATGTGTGCAAGCTGGAGCATAGGTAATGGTCATGGGTATATCAGGCATGCACAGTCCCCTTCCCCATTAGTGAGCTGTTCTAGATCGTCATAATCCCTGGCTAATTAGTAGGATAGTAATGTTGGGATTTAGATACTGGGTGGCCAGTGTCACAAATAGAGAATCTGCAACACCAGAAGGGAGGACAAAGGTGGGCATCAATTTATATTATATTTGCATATGGTGATTTTAGATTTGTGCTGCAAATCTTGAAATGATTACTATAGAAAGACAATAATCCCACCATATTTGGGAAGACACCCAATGATTTCAAGTTTTCTGAACAGCGGCTGGTAACCATTGATGGGAGATAAACATTTTTTGGAAATAGAATATCTCACCACAACTCTTGAGTAACTGATGTTGTTTGTATATAAGTAATTCTTTTAATTGTTTCTATATATGTGGCGGTTTTCAATTGTTTTTATATATGCAATTCTTTTACTTTTTATTGTATTGTGAAATTGCTTTGGGATGCTCCATGGGAAGTGATTCATAAAATGAAATGAATAATAATATAATATGAAGATACTAGCAGTGAAAACTTTGCAATTTCTTCATCCTGCCGCCCCCCCCCCCCCGAACATGGAATTACACTTAGCAACGAGTAACAATGGACCATTGGGTCACGGTTCTGGAGGCGTGGTGGTAAACAGCTTTTACGTGCTGTGCCACCGCTGTTGCTAATGTACCATAGAATTAGTCCCAGAAAGATTGACTAATTATTTTAAAGGACGATACTAGGAGTCAAGGTCTAATAGATATGGCAATTGAACTCTGCCAGACTTGCAAGATGCATTATTGATTATGCATGCACCCAGGATCTTCCAGTCTGCACATCAGTGAGCATTTGTACTAAGTAACCTAACAACAGCTTCACATCTCTGCCGATTCCATTTAAAGCAGAAGCTGCTAATTCCAGCAATTAAAAATTTAGGTCATAGGGTTACCAAGATGAAAGGTATTTATTTAGTGCAGTGCTTTAAGACCTCTATTAAATATGGCATTCTCACAGTGACCCCTAGATTTAATTCATTAGCTAAGATAAGATCAGGACATTTTTATAGGACGATGTTTTCCCACACATCAGTGTGCTAGATATTATGAACAAAAAAAAATGGAATAGCAAAAGAAATAAAGTGCTATTAGCAGCTTTCGAGCTGGGAAAAATGCCAGATTAGAGGGCACTAATGTCAATGGTTTATAAAAGAAAGAGGCCTCTACATTCATGTAAGCTATCTGTAACTTAATTTTATTAGAAATTCTTCCACTCAGGCTAAAGGATTCTCTGGCTAGGGAAGTGGTGGCACTAAAAAGAATCTCTGTAGCCATTAAACATCAGCAAGCTCTACTGTTGCACCAGTGTTGATCCATCACATTTTGAAACTGTTCCAAGAAATGCCACTTTTTAAAGAAGAAAGGTATTTCTAAGAAGGAGCTACCTCTGCCAGTGAGTGAATGGTTCTGCTGAAAATGCTTTTCCTGGAAGATGCCACTCCTCTTCCCAAACTGCTTACGGTAGATTAATCATCACTTTGACTTCCTCAGCATCATTTTTCCATTTCACCTCCCTATTATTGCCAGTTATCCTTGACCACAATGGATTTTAACTATAGACAATTCACCTATGGTTCGATTCTGTGAGCTACGGTAACCTGTACAGCAGAAAATGTTTCCTTGGGTTGTGTTTCTTGGCCAAGATTTGTTCCTTAGCCAAGACATTCTGGGACAAGCTGATGATACTAGTCTGATTGACATTAGCATTCTTTTTACAGTACTGCAGCTTCGTTCTTGCTCTTCAGTAAGGATGAGAGAATCTGCCCATTTTGGTTTCTCTCTGTTTCTCATTTTTCCAATCTTAAGGTCACTTCTCCACATTTCCAAATCAGTTTGCAATTTTTAAAAAAGTCATCATGAAAATTCATCAGCATATTAATGTGAGTTTCTTCTGACATACACATTTTGTATGTTATTTGGTCTAATTATACATTTTTGCAAAGCAATTTCCCCTAATATAATGCACTTTTGTATGTTGTTTTCACTAATTTATGCATTTTTATGTCAACTTTACCCCAGTATATGCATTTTTGTAGACAAAATGCTGGAGAAGTGCAATGAAAAATTCGGAGAAGTGCAAATTTTAAAGGATTACTGTTTTAGTTCTCATATTGTTTGGGGAAATGTGAATTAGGTAGACTGTCCTTTAAAGGCAAACTGAACCCAATTTCTCCCTAACTGCTACCCATGAGTCACACGGTGCAGGTCCCAATGTGTAGTAATGCTACTAGTTCTAGCCTTTAGCGCTTGATTTTTTGGGGGTCTCGTTTTACTTATTGTATTGTCCTTGCGCTGTTGTGGTTTTCATGTGAACCAGCCATGTGCTATTATAACTATGGCATATTGTTATGAGTGGGAGTGAGTCAGTGGGAATGAAGTTTGATCCTCCATGTTATTGTCAACAACTGGATAGCCACCTATTTTGGGAGGAGGGTTCTTTCCCCGAAACCTTCATCTTTCAAAATGGAGCTGGGAGGATATTGGTGATTTCTTCCTTCCTTGTTTGGGCATGTGACCCCCCTTTAAAACGCATCCTATTCTGCACAGTTCTGTATGGTCATATATCACACATTGGAAATACTGCCTGCGCTGCAAATTGTGATGAGTCGCGATTAATGTGCAACAGTCTTTGACCATGCATCATCTAGCTGGTGCAGTTGCAAAAAGTGAGTAAAAGAACACTGTAACACACCACTCTCTGTCCAGCTCCAATCAATACCCTACTATTAAGCACAAGGCAGAGATTTCAATCAGCTTTATTTAATGTCCATTTACTATATAATAGCTATGTGTTCAGCTTTAAGAAAAAAGTGGGCGAAGGCACACTAACTTTATGTGCAAATGACTGCGCAGGTGGGCATACGTTTACCTAAATCAAAGAAGGGAATTGACCTTTCAAACATCCCCCACCAGCTGCCCAATTTGCAACTAATTACAGGGATGTGTAGCACAGCATTGCAAGATCAAGAAAGATAAGGCAACACATATGATTTAAGAACCTCCCACTCTTTACTGCATTTCCCAATGGCTTGCAGTATGAAACTGCACTATAAACAAGGAGATACAGCAGGCATAGTCGAACTCGGCCCTCCAGATGTTTTGAGACTACAATTCCCATCATCCCTGACCACTGGTCCTGTTAGCTAGGGATGATGGGAGTTGTAGTCCCAAAACATCTGGAGGGCCGAGTTTGCCTATGCCTGAGATACAGTCTTGTATCTCCCCAGAGCAGCAATTGCATTTGAGGAAAATACTAGCACCAGCAATGTCTCACAAATGAAGGGGGCTTTGGTGTGGCTTGCACTATGGTCTATAGTTCATTCTCAGTGGTGTCCATGTTTAGGACGTTTTGAATTTTGTTTCTGTGAAAGCCAGTGCAGATGATCATCTCATACAATCAAATAATATGTGAGGGGGCCCCATCTCCCACCAGGCACTCATGTTCCCCACCACCCATGCAGTCAGTGCATATGAGAAGAGGCTCTATCCACATACCTGATTGGCTCAGGATCCCCCTTTGTGTGGAGGAGCTTTGCACAAGTGCATTACTATACATGTAGAGACCCTTCTCATGCACACCAAATGGATGAGCTGTGGGGGGGTGTGTGTGTGGCTGCCAGACACATCAGTGATGTGGGCTGTGTTAACCCATGTGGTCCCATAATGTTTCACCTCTTCATGTGTCCTTTATAATATCAACAATTAAATTACTCTAATGAATTGACTCCTATATGTGAGACTCTGTGAATCCCCTTTAGGTAAAGGAAATCACCAGATTGGCTTCATTTAGGTATAACACTAAACTATGGCTTTGCAATATGTGAATGAGCCTCAGGCATGTCAACTGGCCTCGTTATACCCCAAACCAGACAAACTATGGCCAGTCTTAATTATGGTTTAGGGATGCAAGCCAACTTCAAACTATGGTTTGTCTTGGCTTATTTTCTTAAACCATAGCGAAGATTAACAACAGTTCTGGCTTGGGTCAAAATAATAACTTGTGGTTAATTGAAAGCTTCCAATTGCCTCCTCACAGCTATGCTGGAAAAGAAAGTCCGTTTTTACTGAATTTCAGACTGTGAGACTCAATGATATTTGATGTAGATCTGCACATATTACTGTTTGCAGTTTTGTTGGACCTCATTGTAAGCTGCTGGAGAAGTTGCATGGCTGACATAGCAGAGAATGAGCACATAACTATTCATTTCTAGCAAAACCTCAGCTGGTTGTCACTATTTTAGTGCAGCATCTGAATCACAAATTTAAATAATTTCAATATGAACTATATTGGGGCATGAGTAAATAATATTCTTGTTTATGAATCTGGGCCATCATCTGCTGTAATTTTATTCTGCTTTTCATACCTTGCCCAAGACCCATCTTGAATCTACTGTAATAGCAAGATAGGAATCAGAGCATCGAAACATAGGCATTCCAGCATATTTTAGCAGGCTGGCTGGGGGTAAGAGCTGGAAAAACCAGAAAGGAAAACAGGCTTCAGATATGACAGGCGTGATGTAATGCTGAAATTATAACAATTTGAAGTAGGCTTTGGGCGAATGAATCATGCAGCACGCGTGTGGCAACTGTTGTGGTCGCATTTGCCTAGACTGAGGCTCCGTGTGAAAAGATGACTTTCCCTAAGCAGCAAAGGGAGCTGAATGAATGGAAGCCAAAAAATCAGTTTGCCATTTAAGTTCAGGAAGTAAACTACAGTTTGCATAATGTATTAGCAAGCACTGCGATACATTAGCAAAAAATGAAAAGTGAGTGGCTATATACTTCTGGGAGGGAAAGAAATATATTTGTTGCTAAACATGCTGCTTAAATTTCAGGTGCTTGGAGGATTCAGAGAATTCCCCTGTCAGCACTTATTCGTGCCAGTATCACACACTAATTTCTCTGATCTTTCCACTAAGGATGGTTCTCGTCTTCCAAGACTGGGTGCGTAAGGGGTTTGCACCCCCCACCTGCAATATTATTAAAGAGAATGTTGCATTTTAATATTCGTTTTAGAAAAAAACAAAAATCCTTTCCACTTGGCATTTATTTTCTCCCCATTGTCAATAGCGCAGGCTTAGGATGATGCATTAACATTCATTTGAAAATTTGATTATGAACTATGAATTGAATACCATGAAGAACAGTGGATAAATCCCAGGCAGGCAGTTGCGAGGCTCAACTCACCACTCTCTCCCACACCCACCACTGAAGACAATTGTCTCAGCTTGCTTCATGAACTAACCAGCCGTGATGGGCAGCAAGACCTGAATCACCATTGCGAAATGGCTTTATACGGAGCAGAGACAGTTCCTAAGATGTGGCACATCTAATTAGAGAAATGGATAAGATGCACTAGGCCTGGTGTGTGTGTGTGTGTGTGTGTGTGTACACCCACAGAGAGCTCTCATGCACACAAATGTATAATTTTATCTTAAATAGAGGAACAGATGCAGGCGGGCAGGCAGGCAACATTATGCTGTCAGTTTCTAAGTGATACATATTGAATTAATTTAATAGACAATAGTGTGTCCTAATGTTTGAAGCCAACAAAATTCTTTTCCGTCTCCCAAATGTTTGATAAAAACTTTTTTGTGGTTAATTTCTAGCTCTTGGCTGCATTTCCTGCTAATTTCAAACATATGTCATATACAAAATATGTTAATTTTCAAAGCTCAAATCTGGCAGGAGGTGATTGTAAAGCTGGCATGGAGAAGGCTGGGACAAACAAAGAGAAGAGCTGGAAGTTGGCAGGATTCATTAACACACTGTATCTTTTTCAACCATTTCCATATACAGGAATGATGATAGGAAGGTAAATGGCCTGTGATAAAAATTTCAGTGCTCCAAACGAAAAGCTTCTTGAATTTATGCAATTTATGCAATTTACTTTTACACTACAAAAAACTTACGAGTAATCAAAAGCAGGAGGAGGAAGAAGAAATCCACTGAAATTTCTAACAACCTAATCTTGGCAGTAAACAGAGTTTTCCTTTCTAGTTGGAGAGGAACATAAGCAACCATTTTAATGAGTTTTCCAGAGATTGTGGGCAGTTTCTCACGCCACAAAGATACCCGAGTACAATGTCTATGTGTTTTGCGTTGGGTGTGAACGGCATGCGCATGCGTAAATCACCTTTTTAAAAGCATGGAAATGTGAGCCTGTTCCTTTCCTAATTGCCACATATGTAGAATCTTAAAGAGATCTTATAGATGGTGTTACCTCTACCCCACACTCAAGGTAGTCCTTGACAAGCCAGCAACATATATGTAGTGCCAAAATGGCACTCTCTTGAAAAAGTGTGACTAAACACGTTGCCAACTCATGCCTGGGGGGGCCGTGCTTACCTAGGCCTGCTTTTTACCATTGGCACGACTGAATGTGAGAAATGTTTGAAGTCTTTTAATAGGGATCTCATTACTAATGTGCATGACACCACCTGAAAAACAATTGAATGCAACTGCATCTTGTCAACAACTGTTTCATAAGTGACGTGAAATGAGTTGCAGGGACTCTGCTTTGAACATTCCCTAGAACAGTCTTTCTCCACCTGGAATGCTCCAGATATTTTGGACTCCCAGGTCCTCATTATTCCCACCCAGCATTGCCATTGGTCAGGATTGATATCAGTCATAGTCCAGAAACACTGGGCGGTTGGGAAGGACACCAGACTGGGGAAAGCTGTCCTAAAAAAAACTTGGCTGTTGTTATGCAAAGGGGCAGTCAGTTGTCATCATTTTGAAACAATGTTCTGTATGTGGACAGGCCAAGTAAAATGTATTCTTGATCTTCCTAGGAAACAAATTTTGAGTATACCAGTCACTGCTACTTTTACAGAGAAAATATTAAGGTGTCTACTTTGTTCTCCCATTATTGTAATAACATCTTCTTTTTTATGTCCCATCCAGTAACACACACACTTGGTTTTATGTCCTTAACATTGTTCACGTCCTTAATTGTCATGTTGCATCAGCACCTTAATCCTATTGGACATGGGAATACCCGTTACCATAGGAACAAATTCATTTTCAGTGAACGAGCAGTGACAAACAACAAGTTTTACTGCCTACCATTATGGTTTCCTCCAAATACAGATTGGCAAGTTTTCTCCTGATTCATGATTTATACTTTAGCCTTGCCAAGCCAAACAAAATAAGCCAAAATAGCTCAGGGGGATGGATGTTGGATATACTTTGCTGTCCAAGGCACCACAATAGATATTTTTTGGGAATGGCCCAAATTTGAAAGGGTCTTGGCAAAGGTTCTCGTATTGTACTTTGTGTGAATGGTGCTAGATGAGTTTGAAACAGCCCAACAATTAGGTTTAGTGGGAATTAATCCACAGAATGTGTTGGCAGTCATTGGAAATGTGGACCTAATTCCAATTTCTTTTTTATGCATATGCAAGGAAAGTGCATTTTAACAGGCTACACTCCTCATTCATCTAAGATGCTACCAATGCCAAATGTATAGTTGCCAGACCACAGTTTCAAATATACAGGATATGGTGAGGGCAAAGCCTCTGATCAAGAGGGCCACACAATTTGTTGAGCATATGCAATTGAGTTTTTGAGTCATTGCTGACCAAAATAAGCCAGGCTATCTCAGGAGCTTGAGAAAGCAGCCTCCAATGGACAAGAACCAGTGGGGGCTGGTTCATAAGGGTAAATGGGGCACTACGCACCAACCTCAGCCAGTCCCCACATGTCTGCCTTCTTACTTACAACCAATTGGGAGGTGGCTCTGCCTATCATTGGCTCTGGCTCCACCCGCTGTTGGTCTCTCTGCCTTCTGCCCTGCCAGCCTCAGTGGCAGAGCCGTCTCATCCATAGAGGCCGGTGGCGCGGCGCGCCAGGGGCGCCCCCGTGAGCCCGCCGACATACCGGGCTCCCCCTCCCCAACCCGCCCCCGCCCCCATGAGCAGGCAGGCACTCGCGCGCCGGCGGGCGGGCGGGCTGTAAGCCGCCTGCCCTCGCCTCCCGGAGCCCCAGCTGGAGCGCTGAAGCGGCGCGGGGCTTTGCGCGACCTTCCAGCACTCCAGCTGGGGCTCTGGGAGGCGAGGGCGACCGGCTTGCAGCCCGCCCCCCCCCCCGCCGGCTTGCAGCCCACCCTCCCGCCGGTGCGCGAGCGCCCGTCCGCCCGCCCCTCATCCTCCGCCCGCCGGAGCGCGGGCGCCCGCTCCAACGCCACGCCTCTCATCCCCCGCTCGCCCACCCCCCCTCCCGAGGGGCGGCCAGCGCGGGAGGGAGGCGGGCGGAGAGGCGGCAGGCTGGGGGCGCCGAGGGATCGCTGCGCCAGGGCGGCAGATCCCTCTAAGACGGGCCTGCTCAGTGGTCAAGAAACTGCAGCCAGAAAGCAGGAGAAAGTGCATCCTTGCAAACCCTGGGTTACAGCCAACATGTCTACATGTCTACAACTTCATGAAGCTGTAGTGTTTGGAAACAAAATGCTTTCATTATATTTCACAACTTTATGATGTTAAGGACCAGTGGTGTGGAAATGTTAGACTTGTGGTAAATCAGTGACTAGTTCCTATTGCAGCACCTAGCATCTGCCGGTTGCTTGGATTGTTCTACAAATTCTTGACTCGGGTGACATTGATACGATCCAGCAATCAATTCTTGGGAATCATTTAACACAGATAATTTATGTCTTATCTGTTAAGAAATCCTCAGCAGGCACTCTTGTTTTGTTAATCTAAAATGCATTGATGGACCACAGGACTCCAGGAAAAAAGGAGAGAAATCACCAGATTGATTTCAGAGCTCCCTGTTCTGGAATAAGGGGCAGTTCCTTAAATAAATAGAAAAATGTATTCTAGGTTTGTGTATTTGGATATATAAGAGCATCAGCTACTGTATGACCTGTTCATGATCTTCCTTCCTTCCTTCCTTCCTTCCTTCCTTCCTTCCTTCCTTCCTTCCTTCCTTCCTTCCTTCCTTTACATAATGACATTGTACAGCTTTACTGATCAAAGTCTTCATGCAACAACTAAAGCACTATTGCTTTTGGTTGCTAATGAACCAAACAACTGCTCCATAGTGTATTTCATAGTTGTTCTTTCCCAGGCCCAGTTTTCTGTGAGTGCAAAGTTCTGAGTTCTTGTGTCTGCAGATAAACAGACTTAAAAAGTATAGATCATTCTGTTTTGCCATAGCTTACCTTGCCAAGCGGGTCAGATGGCTGATAGCTAAATGTTGGATGAAGGCATGCAAACACCTGCAGATGCTCAATCACTATTTGCCCCCACTATCAGGAGGCTAATTGATTAAGATGAGAACAATTAAGATGAGAACAACTGAAATGAGCAGGCAAAATATAAAGCAAGTGTTTGTGTTTAGCCTTAAGATTTCGAATAACTATGTATAGAAGAATCAGTGCATCTAGTCCTCATCTTGAAATATTTTGAGTCTGGGAGGCACCACTGAACAGCTGTCAGATAAGTCCTTGCCTTCATATTGTTTGCATGGCAAGAGAGAGAATTGTGGGGGTTGTACTGAGCAAAAAGTGCGTGTTATAGGCTTGAATGGCAACGAGGGCCCAGACTTCTTGAATTTTGCTGCTCCCTTAGCTACTATTTTTTAGAAGGTTAAGACCGTTCTAACCCTGCCCCCCTTTCAATTTAAGCCAGCCTTCACCAACCTGGTACCCTAAAGATGTTGGACCAAAACTCCCATCAGTCCCAGCCATCACAACCATGTCAGTTGCGACTGATGGGAGCCAGAACATCTGGTGGGCACCTGATTGATGGCAATTACTGAGTGAGTGAGTAACTAAGTACTTGGTTGCGTTTCCATTTTCGTATACCTGAGTCTTTGCCATCTCTGCTCTTTCTCACTGTGTATGCCAGCCCCTGAAAGTTCCTCTAACCCTTGACTCTTGTCCTTTAAAGGAAACATATGTGACAAGTGTTTGGCCTACAATGGCATTAGATGGCCTTAAGTGTCCGCTGTTTGCAAACCAAGGTGGCTCTGTTTCCTTTTAGCTACATGGCACATGGTGGGAGCTTATCTACAGTTGAGAAGTCATGGCCAACAGGACTTTCCTTCGGTCTCATAGATCAGAAGAAGAGCACAGCTTTTGCATCTATGATTCTGTAATATCATTTTTTTTTATTAATAGAGCAGTTGTATCCAGGAGCGTTGTTTGCTGGTTGGGTATAAGATTGCTACTAAGCTTGACTGCAGCGGAGAAACTTAATGGTAGAAGCAATTCCCAAACTGCGGGAGGCAGTGGAAGACAGGAGTGCCTGGCGTGCTCTGGTCCATGGGGTCACAAAGAGTCGGACATGACTAAACAACTAAACAACAGCAACAGAAGCAGCTCACTGGTGGAGTGAAGTTACTATGCTAGCATCCTGGAAGGTGGATCACTGCTGCGTACCTAGAAGATCAAAATGGCAGGGAGATTGCTGCAAGGAAGATGCATTGGTGGAGCCAATTGGGTGCTCCTGCACAGCACTGACCTACTGAGGATGTTCACAGACATTCTGTTACCACTGATTCAGAGGTGTGAAATGGCAGCAGAACCATTATAGCTGCAGAACCCTGCCAATGCAATGGTGCCTTGGGTGCATGGCTAGGTATGGATGAATCTTTCAGTTTTGGTTCTTTTCATTCTTTCATTTTTCAAAACAAAATAAAATAAAAAATTCTTTCCAGTAGCACCTTAGAGACCAACTAAGTTTGTTCTTGGTATGAGCTTTCGTGTGCATTCACACTTCTTCAGATACAGGTAGTCATTTTTCAGTTACAGGTAGGTAGCCGTGTTGGTCTGCCATAGTCAAAACAAAACAAAACAAAAAAATTCCTTCCAGTTGCACCTTAGAGAAGCTCATACCAAGAACAAACTTAGTTGGTCTCTAAGGTGCAACTGGAAGGAATTTTTGTTTGTTTGTTTGTTTCATTTTTCAGTGTGGCTCATCAGTTTACAATTAAAAAAAAAACCTGCAGGAAAATGCATACTGATTTTTGCAAAACGTTTGGCTAATACATACATTTTTTCTAGGCACAGATCCACTAGCAATTTCTCCTAATATAAAGCATTTTTATACATTAATTTCACTAATATATGTGTACTTCTTAATCTTGGTACAGGGAGAGTTGGTGCATTTGCATTAAAATGTGAAGCAAACAAATGTCTTCCCCATCCTTAAGCATTGCTGAAGAGGAGAAGCGATCTGTTGGAATCTGCAAAGGACTCTGAGGTCAGTACACACACACACACACACACACACACACACAAAATATTAGTACTGTGGGTGGCTTGGAAGCATTGTATTATATTTAATTCTATTCTGTTTATTCTGTTTTTGAAGCTGTCCCCCTAAACAGCTGCAATTATGTAAGCCACCTTGTGAGAATTTTACTCAGAAAGGTGGTCTATAAATATTTTAAATTAAGTATGATGGCATGATGTTTGACCTATAAAAGAGGAGGTGTTAGCTAAACTCTTCTTTTGGAATTGATGGAGAGCTTCCGATCAGGGATGGGGCATCTCAGGCCCAGAGGCCAAATCCAGCCCTCCAAAAGTATAAATAATGCAGCAAAACATAATAAAACCATATTTTAAAATAGTTAATATCAGTAAAGCTGCAACAACAAAAGTTTGGATTGAGTAACTGTAGCAAGAATATGATCAAACTTTCCCATAAGCATTAGGCAATAGAAATGTTTTTATCTGGTGCTGAAATGATCGTAAAATTGGTGTCAAGTGTGACTCCATGGGGAAAGTGTTCCAAAGATGGCGCCATTACAGAGAAAGTCCATTTAGTCTCCACCATCTACACTTCTTTGGGAAATGGGACACAGAGAAGGGTCTCGGGTGATGACTGAAGTGCCTGGGTTGTCTCCTATGGGAAGGAGCAGTTGCATTAGCACTCAAATGGCTAAACTTTTATTTTGAAACCCCCCAAGTCCCTTCATTATGACCATACAAAATGCCACAAAATAGTGACCAAGCTTTTGAGTCCACCATAATAATATCATTAGGCTGGATGTTACAGTTCCCAGAGATGTGCAGTGCTCAGATGGCATTCAGGGGGCGGAGAGCTTTCCTCCTGCTGCTGTACAATTGATTTCATTTTTATTTTTTAAAAAATCCATCTCACTGCTGTTGGCTAGCTCACTGGCTAGCCAATAAATATGAAATGAAGCTAAGTCTGTTTGACAGCTAAGCACAGTTATGCAGCCTGCTGTTAACTCAGCTGCAGCCTGCTTGCTCCTCTGAAGCCACCAAACAGAATTGAGCCATCATTTTCTTCACACATAACTTTAATGAATATCAAAAGTGATAATGGTCAACGGGTGACTGAAACAATAGCTGACAATTTGTTTCCAATCGTATTTTGCCTGCCAGAGTTTGTAGCTGTTTGGCTCCTAAAATACATTCCCAATGATTACAAGGACAAAACCACTGGGAGGCTTTTTCAAATCAATACATACACTTTCCTGGTCATTCAGTTCCATCTATACAGTAGCTGGATATTGTTTTTAAAAGTTTTGGGTAGATTAGTACGCACACTGGGTTTTCCATAGTTAGCTCTGGATGGAATTCCTTGTGTCAATGATAGACCTTTCTCCACTGTGCAATGTTCTTTGCAGGCACCAAGAAGTAGAGTGAATCCAGTGGTGCCTGATGGCTCAATCCTGTGTCTTGAGAGCTAACCTTCATGCATACACAGAGTGCTGGAAAACTGCAAAATAGTGTATTCATGGGGGGGGGGGGACACATGGGTGGCGCTGTGGGTTAAACCACAGAGCCTAGGGCTTGCCGATCAGAAAGTTGGTGGTTCGAATCCCTGCAACAGGGTGAGCTCCCATTGCTCAGTCCCAGCTCCTGCCAACCTAGCAGTTAAAAAGCACGTCAAAGTGCAAGTAGATAAATAGGTACCACTCCGGCAGGAAGGTAAACGGCATTTCCGTGCACTACTCTGGTTCGCCAGAAGCGGCTTAGTCATGCTGGCCACATGAGCCGGAAGCTGTACGCCGGCTCCCTCGGCCAATAAAGCGAGATGAGCGCTGCAACCCCAGAGTCATCCGTGACTGGACCTAATGGTCAGGGGTCCCTCTACCCCACCCACAATAGTCCATGACTGGTGCAGTGGAAAAGTGATGGGCAAAGTGCAGTCAGTAGAAACCTGCCTGGCTTTGACATCTTTGGAGGACATCCTTCTCTCAGTCCTGCCAACCTCACGTGCCTGTTTGGTGAGGATGCAGGAGAGGACCTTCTCAGTGGCTGTTTCTAGACTTGTAACTCTCTTCCTAGACTAGCTCTCTCTTTGTCCTTCTGTTGGCATGTGAAGACCATTCTATTCCAGCGGACTTTGGGGAACTGACTATTTATAAGAAAAGGGATTTTAATAGTGCTGTGCTTTTGTTTATACTGAACCTGTTTACTAGATTTTACAAACTTATTTTTTAATGTATCATTTTAATTACTTTTAAACTATTATCTTTTATATACTCTTTAGCTTTCTGTGTTTTATCCATATTCCTTTAATTTTTTTGTGAGCCGCCTGGAGTCCCAATTCTGGGGCAAAGGTGGGATATAAATAAGGATAGTAATTAATTATAATAATTAATACATAATTTTAGCTCAAAAAGTTGTGTGGGTGCTTTTGCAGTCAGCTTGCAAAACAATGGGCAGGGGTCGTTCTAGAATATGGAGCAAATGTGTTTTCTTTGTTTCCGTGTCTCATTGTCCCTTATGCACAGACAGTGAGGAATCAAGGATGGATGGGCTTGTATGTTCTGGGAAATAGTGATTCTTCACAACTTCTGAGCTGGATTGAGAATTCTAGGGTAAGCTTCCTCCTGCCCTTGAGAGGATGTTACTAACCCTTTATCAGTATGAGTTAGATCAGTGCCACAGGGGTCTTATCTATTACAAAAGGCATAGAAGGTGAGTGTAGCCAATAGGGCATTTCAGTTATTCAAGGCACACTTGAACTCCAGCATACAGTTGGGGAATCCCTGGAATAATCAGACTAAACATGCTGGTTCAGCAGATAACCCATTTATTTCAGGGATTGCTCTCATGAACGTGAGAGTTTCATGCAAGAGGAGTACGGGAAAACTGCAAAAGCAAAAGTGTTCTTTCTACTAAATATATGACACATTGCTAATAAAATAGGAAAAGGCTATATATACTTTTGGCCCACAACTGAAATGCATTGCTGAAAATATAAGCAGAGCATGATTTACTGCCCATGGAAATTATGACATTTATTTAAGTCTAGAACTTTACGCACAGTTGACTTGCACAGAGGCTTTTGATGCCTCGGCCAAGGTTATAGAAACAGTACTCTTAAGGTCCAGTGGTTGTCAGGCGAAGCAGTTACTGTACCCATAAGTCTCGCTTTTCCTCTTAGCTGGTGTCACATTGCTGACAGTGTGAATACAACTTCTCGCTTGATTACTCAGAGAGTTGTCATTCACTTTCATGAAGAGAGGAATGGTTTCTCCCAAAAGGCTAGTGGCCATTGGCTCCTCATCTGGAGTTCAAGATGTTCTCCAAATTCACAGAGGATTAATAACAGGAAGACAAGAATATCAATAGTAGCGCATGACTAAGACAGGTATGAAACAGCCTCTTGCTGAGAGTGCCATGAAACCCTAGCCTGTTGGAAACTAAGAGTGAGTGGCAGGACCTGGTGTGATTTACAGAGTAATTTCAGAATGCCTGATGCAGCTATACATTTTCTCTAGAGAGCAACTGTGAGTTCACACTGTTAAAGGCAAGATTTGAGACTTGGTGGGCTGAGGCTTCACTTACATTCTTGTTTGTAACAGGTGCCTGCTAAGTAGGCTGAAGAATAAGCTATTGAGGTTCAACAAGTTAATAGCAAAAAGAAAAAGTTGGTTGTTGATTAGGGGGGAAAAATCCCTTGTCAATCAAGTGAGTAATTCCTGTTGCAGAGTTTCATCTTCAAAATCACAACAGCCATGGACTAAAATCCATGAGAAAATATAATACTCCAAATGTGTTTTACAAACACCTGTAGGAACTCACTTCTAAGACAAATAGTGATTCCCAGTTTGAATTTGCCTTACATCTTGCTTCTTTAATAATGGCTCCATCCCAAATGACTATTAATATAAGACAGATCTGGGTAACAGCAACAGTCATGTTTTCAAGAAATGGGGATAAACCATTGCTTCCCTATTCCTGAATCCTTGCTGTAACCTGATGCCCACAGCACCTAGCAGCAACTAACTCAAGTCTACAGTTAGTTCGTCGTACAATTTAGTTTAAATAGGAATATAGGAAGTTGCTTTGTACTGAACCAGATCATTGGTCCATGGAGCTTGGTATTGCCCACATGGACTGATAGCGGCTCTCCAGGGTTTCAGATAAGGGCCTCCTGGCCTACCTGGAGATGTTGAGGATTGAGCCCGGGGCCTCCTGCATACAAAGCAGTTACTCTGCCACTGAGCTATGGCCCTTCAACCTTAATGGCTACAACAACCAGCCTAATCTCGCATAACCTGATGCCTGAAACGCTTAGCAGATACCACAGTACATATCTTGGCCTAAATCAGACTTCTTGGTTCTCTGGTCTGTCAAAAGTGCTCTGGAGAACTCAGAAGCTTGCCCAGTCTTCTGTGACATTCTGGCTGCCCAACTGTGAACTTTCTCCTCCTCCTGATGGACCCTCACAACTGCCTTTGCTTTTTCAATAAAATACCACCATCAAATATTAAACCTCATTGGATGTCTTATATGGACATTGAGGAATAGCTGTTTTCTGTTGCTTTTCTCCCAGCATCTGATAACTAGTTGCCTCTGAATACCATGCTTCCATTTTTAGATATTGTTGCTAAACAACATTCATATAAAATGAACTGGAGGCAAAGTTGTTAATGCTTAAATAAGAAAACCTTTGTGTGATTTAAGAAGAAGAAAACCCAGCAACCTCAGAGCTGCTGACTGGATAAACAAACTGCGAGTAGACATCGTTATGGAACTGTGATACAATGGCACATAATTATGAGAAAACAAGGATCTGAAGGCATAGCTATTTTCCTGAAAGCACAGCCAACATCTGGAGTAAATTAAACCTATCATTGCAAATTGTATAAATGAATGTAATAGACAGGTAGACATTTTTATGGAGAGTAAAGAGATTGAATGAAACAGTGACAAAGTGGGAGTATTGAATTAAGAAACAGTTGAAAGGCAGAAGGTCTGATAACGAGTTGTTTCCTGTGCAGGAATTCTTATCTTTATATGTCTGTCAAACCCCCCAAGTGCTGAATGGTTTTCAGGGAAAGTGGGTGTCAGCCAGGAAAATGAAACCAAATCTCAGTACTTGCAAAGAGCAACAAATATATTAATGGAGAGTTAGAAGGGTCACTGGCTATTAGTGATGGGAGCTAGATTTTCATGTGCCACAGGCCTATCTGAGGTGCAAATAGGACAGGCAATTCAAGCTTCCTTTTTAGGATGTCCTGGTTGCCTTCTTTACAGTGGACTTCCCTCTGTTTGAAAGGCTCAGATGCTGGAAATCCCAAGTAGAGAGACTGTCACTGCACTCAGGCCGTAGTCCAACACTCTAACCCAGGCATAGGCAAACTTGGCCCTCCAGATGTTTTGGGACTGCAACTCCCATCATCCCTAGCTAACAGAACCAGTGGTCAGGGATGGTGGGAGTTGTAGTTCCAAAACATCTGGAGGGCCACGTTGGCCTATGCCTGCTCTAACAACAGTGGCTCTTGTGATATGTGTCCCAAGGGAACAGCAAGTTCAGTAATGATGTTGGCAGCAGGAAACTCTGGCTCCAGTGATGTTGGTGATGTTTCTCCGTGCCCATAGTTGGACCCCAATTTGCCTAGGGCTGGCGCATTTGATTCATCTCGCATTCACTTCATTGAAAGATGTGCCCAAAATTCCAAGTGAAAAAGCTACCTTTTAGCAGAAAATGGAGCTCATGGTGCCAAAGAAGGTTTTGTAAATGGTTTGTTAATTGGTATGAAAAATGCGACTATTAAAAGATATTCAATCAGTTATACGTGAGACTCTTTTCAGAGCAGTATGAGAATATAAGCCTTGTTGCCTTTGCAAGATACTTAATAGATTATGCTGGTAAACAAAAACTTTTAAAAGGAATATCTGCTATTTAAGTACATCACGCCACTTTACTACATCATAAAGTACAGGAAATAAATGGAATAAATGCAAACATGCATTTTGAGAATCTTCTGTAACTTCAAACTTTTGAATTTTCCATTGGGATTTTAGAGCACATCAGTGGTATTGTGGGAGTTTGAACATGGAACCTCTGCATTGTTTTTGTGACCTGGAATTCCTACATTTCTCAACTCCAGATGTTGTGGGCATGTGCTGAAACCAGTGCAAGATCTGTCTGAGATTAGTAGGGCTTGCATTATGTATTTCTGAGTATTGTCTCACTGAAAGATGCTGCGTTTGAATGAGTGCTGCGGACAGTATTTGGAGTCACAAGGGACCTAAATACAAGATGGTTGTTTGGGCAAAAATATGTATAGGATACCATCACACTTAAGTTGGAGCCAGGCATATCCAGGGACATAAGTGTAAGGATCTTCAGTTTAGATACAAGAATAGCATGTTGTCTGCTACTCCTCCCTCTTGAACCCATGTTTGGGGAATGCTGTTTCCTCCCACTATGTTTTGCCACTCTTTTGTAAGTGTACTCATTCATTGGTATGACTGAAAGTGTTAGTGCAGCGGTGAGGAAGCTGTAGATTTCCTGTTGTTGATTGGACTACAACTCCCCTGATCATTGGCTATGCTGGCTGGGGCTGATTGGAGTTGGAGTCCAACAACATCTGGAGGACCATCCCTGAGCAAATCACATGCACCTTTCCCAATTATTTTCATGGTATTTTGGAACAGCTGATAACTGCAGTCATTTACCCACATTGCAGTCTTCACCCTTAGCTGAACAGTTAAGGAATCCAGAAATTGGCAGGTGTATAATTGGAGGGAAGCTGATGGAAGCCAGGCTCCAGCATCGTCTACAGGCTGTAGGAGACTGAGGAAGTTGGGATTGCAAGGCCATCTCTCTCTCTTTCCCTCCCCTCTACTGAAAAACCAGTACTGTTTGGCTCCTCCCCTTGAAATCTATCAATTCCAGCAGGTCTTTACAAAAACTCTCAAAGAAATAGTGCCTATGTTTTCTTGTTTCCTTTATCCCTCCAAAAAAAACCTCTTTTGTGTCATGCTACCTCACATACCCTCCAACATTTCTCTGATGAAAATAGGGACGTCCCATTCCATAATAATAATTTCACTATTTATACCCCACACATCTTACTCTGGGCAGCTTCCAACATAGATAAAAACATAATAAAACATTAAACACTTTTTAAAAATCTCTATACAGGATTGCCTTCAGACGGCTCGGGGGTTGGATGACTCCATACCCTCCAACATTTCTCCAATGAAATTAGGAACATCCTAAGGAAAAGCGGGACATTCTGAGATCAAATCAGAAACCGGGATGGCTTCTCTAAATCAGGGACATCCCTGGAAAATTGGGACACTTGGAGGGTCTGACTCTGACCTCATCATGTCTGCTGCCAAGCCCAATACTCTAGCTCAGAACTAGCCAACTTCTAGAAGGCGCCACATGAAAAACAGTAGTAGTAAACAGTAAAACTTTACCCGATTGAGATGAAAAATGTTGAATACAAAATTTCCTACAGCAGGGCAAGATTGCTTTATTTTCTCAGTGTTGATTCTAGTCTGCTGTTGTATGGCCTGCGTTTGCTTTATTTTTTCATTGATAACAGGTCCTGTATGTCAGGTGCTTAGAACAGCAGGCTTGCAGAAAATATTAAATATAGTACAGTTATTAATTAAGCAAGTTACGTAGTTTTTGTGTGCAAGATGTAACTCTAGATGGAGCAGTTCCCTTTATTTAAATAGGCTTGTGCTCAGAAGACATGATTCCGCTGAGTTAGTGCCTGTAAGACAGATGGCTTGCAGAAATACAACATCATTCTGTTGAAATACTCGGGTATGGGTTAGATTAAGAAGCTGATAAAAAGAGAGGAATAGAAGAGACCTACAGACATGCAAACTTTCCAAAGGTAGTCTGTAAAAATGTTCTTGTTGTAGATGTATTGAGGGAACAGGTTGCAGTATGGCATTGTCAAGTCATACTGGTACCATTCTCATTTAACAGTGTCTGTGACTGGATCAACAGATAAGGGAGATTTGGCATTTTAAACTGTGTAGGGGATTTGTTGTTTTGGTCTGTTACTATGTTATGTATTTTTGTCTTTTCAAGTTGTTAACCACCCTGCGGTCCTTGGATGAATACCGTAAATTTAACTAATGAAATAAATAAATAAATAAATTCAATGTGCTGGTTTTAACTTTTAAAGCCATTCGTGGTTTGGCACTCAGTTCTTACAGCTCATTTCACCCCATATCAACCTGCTTGGACAGGGGTCAGCAAACTTTTTCAGACCTTGTGGGGGGCCGGACTATATATTTTTTTGGTGGGGGGGGAATGAACAAATTCCTATGCCCCACAAATAACCCTGAGCTGCATTTTAAATAAAAGCACACATTCTACTCATATAAAAACACCAGGCAGGCCCCACAAATAACCCTGAGGTGCATTTTAAATAAAAGGACACATTCTACTCATGTAAAAACATGCTGATTCCTGGACCGTCCATGGGCTGGATTGAGAAGGCGATTGGGCTGCATCCGGCCCCTGGGCCTTAGGTTGCCTACCCATGTGCTAGGATGTTAAGATTTCCATTTAGCCCCTGCACAGAGCATTGTCACTCTGAGCAGAGGCGTAGGGAGCCTCTTGGGTCCCCGGGGCGGCGTTGCCACTGGAGCACCCCCCTGGGGGCGGGGCGTCCTGATGCATGCGTCGTGACATCATAACGCATGCGTCAGGACAGACTGTCCATCCCGCCGATCACGCAGGGCAGCCCCATAACGGTTCAGAGAACCTTTGCCCCTTTCTGCAAGGGGTGAGAGGAGATGTCATCATAACCAATCTCATTCTTAGTTCTGCATCAAAGGTAACCAGTGTGGTGCCCTTCAGAAGTTGTGGAATCCATCATCCCTTCACATTGGCTGTGGTGACTGGGGCTGATGGGAGCTGGGGCTGGTGATTGCTTTCAGGAGGAACTGGCCCCACGGCTGCTGAACAAACAGCTGCATATCACACAATCAGATTTTGGGAAAAAGAAAGTCTAATATCTTCATTCATATCAGTTTTTCTGGGACAGAGGTAAATGAACTGTTCTAATTCATTTTTTTAAAATCAACTTCATTCTTCTTTTTGTTCTGTATTCTCTGTCTAGACACCGAAACGTCACTTACCCACCAGTAGAAAGCTCACACAGTAATAACCACCAGTTATTTAAATTTGTTAAATAATGTTAAATAATGTACACTTAATGATGAATGAATTCACATGGCAGAGGAAAAAAATAACAAAATATTTTTTTAAAAAAAATCTATACTCCTGTGACTAATTTAATCTTGACAGAAGTAATTTTGCTCTGGGTTCTGAATGGCTTTTATTCCCTTTCCTGGAGCTATGTGCAAGTCTTACACGAGGCTTCTACTTTCCACAAGGAGTTGGATTTAAGAGAACTTGCTGAGAGGTATTGAGTTTTACAGAGTTATGTCAGGTCTAATTGAATTCTCAGAATAACAATTTCATTTAGAGCACACGAGAATTATTTAGATACGAAGTCTCTTTCTATAAAATACTACCACTCTGGTTGCAGTGTTGGTTCAAGCATCTCCTTCCAATGCACTAAATTTTAAATGGCAGCGGGAACAGTTGACTGGTGGTCTAAGGAACTGCAGTGCCCTAAATCTAATCTTTCCCAATAAATCTCTTACAAAACTCTTTCAAGGCCCAGTATCCCCTCTCAAAGAAGTGTGTGGCTCTTGAGGCAATATTAGAGTAGAAACTAAATCTGGATGTTTGGTCTGAGCGGGAAAGACATATTTCAAAGCAACGAGGTAAAACAAATGAGAACCAAGTCATGATTTTCAGACCCGGAGAAATCTGAATCTCTGGCAAAGAACTAAATGCACTGCTGAGCTCGAGTCCACAGGTTAAAGGGGGGGGGGAGAGAGAATCTGCCTCTTCTTTCTTCTTCTCTCAATGAACATGGGAGCAAATTGTGAAAATACTTCAAGGGTTCCTCCACTTAATTCTGCATTGCTCCTGATTTGTTTTCACAAAGCTTACACAGTGGTTAGAGCCAGGGGTCAGCAAACTTTTTCAGCAGGGGGCCAGTCCACTATCCCTCAGGTCTTGGGGGGACGGGGACAGGACAGGACTATATTTTTTGGGGGGGAATGAACGCATCCCTATACCCCACAAATAACCCAGAGATGCATTTTAAATAAAAGGACACATTATACTCATGTAAAAACACACTGATTCCCGGACCGTCCGTGGGTCAGATTTAGAAGGTGATTGGGCCCCCAGGTCTTAGTTTGCCTACCCATGGGTTAGACTATGTCCAGGTTCTGTTATGTATAAATAGAGATTCAGGACAATGTTGGAGGCGATTACGACCAGGAGAGTAACACCCTATGTACTTTCAATCTGATGGCATTGGTTGTTTGTTCCCTTCATAATATCCCTCCTCCAATATACAGGAAAATTCTGGGAATACTGAACTGATTACGCAACACATTTTGAGGTAGTTATCAGAGAATATGCTGCCACAATCTCAGTAATGGCTGCTAGCTGATGCTTGATATGTCTATGTACAAACCAGTTCATCCATGTGCCAGTCAACCCCATATATAAAGCAGGCTTGCATGGGAAAGATCAGGAGTCAGGAGGACCATTTTGGTCCAGGGCCTTGAGATTAAAGGGGCGCTCAGATTTAGACAATTGCTTGTTTCTTGTCACTTGATAACTTTCAGAACCTTCTTAAGTATGTTGGACCAAACAGTGGCACAACTCTGTCATCTGACTAAAGCATGGATGATTGATCATGCAAGTTTGGCATAGTACAGTACTTGTTATACTCTGCTTGGGATCTAGAAGTTTAAAACATGCGCAACGCTCGTAGAATTCCAAGGTCTCTCACCTCATAGCCATTTTTAAAATTTGAATTTCTGCTGCTGCTAATTTATAGATTCATGTTCATAAACAAAATTAAAGGGCTAACTTATCTCATTAGCCATTAAGCCAGGAAAATATTGAATCATTTGGCCTTGGCTGTGTTTAACCATTGCTCATTTGTCATTCTTCAGCACACCAATCCAAATACATGCTGCAGAGGAAGGAAATTACAGAATGCTTATACGATACTAGACAGTTGTTTCAAGCATTCGGAAACATAGTCTTTGCTATAGGAAAGTCCAGGTGTGCAAACCTTTGTGGCTGATTGTGTGCCTCCCCATCTCTCTTTTGACATACCACCAGGACAATTTTTAGCCAGCTCTGATTTTGTTTAGCTATCTGGGGAGTTTGCATATTTTGGTCCCAATAGCAGCTAGTTTTGTGTCTAGGGAATGTGCAATTTAAAAACTGACTGCATTGGAAAGAATTAATATAAACAAATTAACAGTGACTGCTGTTCTTCTGGGGAAATTACATATTTTTCTTCTTCGAAATGACCTCATTGCTTTAGTTGGCAAGTGGGAGGTAGGCTGTCAAGGAGAACAGGCTCCCCCAACCTGGTGCCCTCCAGATACATTGAACAGCATCCATTTACCCCAGCTGGGATAGCCAATTGTCAGTGATGATGGGAATTGTAAAGGTAAAGGGACCCCTGACCATCAGGTCCAGTCGTGTCCGACTCTGGGGTTGCGGCGCTCATCTCGCTCTATAGGCCGAGGGAGCCAGCGTTTGTCCGCAGACAGCTTCCGGGTCATGTGGCCAGCATGACAAAGCCGCTTCTGGCGAACCAGAGCAGCGCACAGAAACGCCATTTACCTTCCCGCAGGAGCGGTACCTATTTATCTACTTGCACTTTGACGTGCTTTCGAACTGCTAGGTGGGCAGGAGCTGTCCAACAATATAAGGAGGGCACCAAGCTGTGGAAGACTGATGGAAATTGATGCAATTGCAGCATTCCATGCAGATAATTCTTCTTATCATCTTATTCAGTAAAGATGGCAGAAAAGCAATTGAGAGAGAAGTTTAAACTAAACATGAGGAAGAGTCTTCTTCTGCCTGTAGATCCACAGCTACTTCATGTGTTCAGGCTTGGCTCTTTCTTGCTGTTTGACAAGTGTTTTTGAGAAACACTTGGGGTTGTTTCAAAAACGTCTTGTGAGGCAGAGCTGGTGCCGACATCATGCTGGCTCCCTCTTAACCATAGTTAAGAGATCTGGAGTGTGCTGTGAGTCAATTCCCTCCTCCTGCCTTAACTTTGAGAAGTTATATCAGCACTGGCCTTAATGGTGGTCAATGCTAAACAGGTTTTCTCATCCTGCAATGTGAGGCTGCCTTTGAAAACAGGCCAAAAATTTTGTTAGTTCAGAATATGCTGCAAAGCTGCTGAATGGGTCTGGGTGATAAGAACATTACTCGCCAGAGTTGCAGCATCATCGCTGTTCCCATTCCATTTAATCTTTTGACCTCTAAGGACCTTGATATACTGGGAACAGGTACTTGAAGCACAGCCTCTCTCCATAAATACTAACCAGGCCATTAAATCTTAATGGGTGCACAGTTACTTTTTGAAACACACTAAACCCGCAATTTAGGGACGCAGGTGGCGCTGTGGGTTAAACCACTGAGCCTAGGGTTTGCCGATCAGAAGGTTGGCGGTTCAAATCCCCCAAATGGGGTGAGGTCCTGTTGCTTGGTCCCTGCTCCTGCCCACCTAGCAGTTCGAAAGCACGTCAAAGTGCAAGTAGATAAATACGTACCGCTGTGGTGTGAAGGTAAACGGTGTTTCCATGCACTGCTTTGGTTCACCAGAAGTGGCTTAGTCATGCTGGCCACATTACCCGGAAGCTGTACACCGGCTCCCTCGGCCAATAAAGCAAGATGAGCGCCACAACCCTAGAGTCATCCGCGACTGGACCTTATGGTTAGGGGTCCCTTTACCTTTACCTTTTTAAGCCCGCAATTTAGACAAGGATTACTTTCCGGGGATTTAGGCCTAAAGCCAAAATCGTGTATAGTCAAAACACATTGGGTGCAATGGCGGGTGGGATTGCCAAAGTCTTTTTCCCCAAATGCCTGCCCTCTTTTAATTTTAAAATATTACTTTGCCAAGTATGTAAAGCTGAATGCTCATGAGTTAAATGTGCTTACTTCACTATGAAATTTGCCACCAGATGGTGTGGCAACGTCCACCAACTTAGAGGGCTTTAGAGTGGGGTTAGAAAAACCCATGGGTGGTATAACTATCGATGGCTACAAGACATGGGGGCTACAGGCTGATAAAAGGCCAGTATGCTTCAGGATGCAGGGCTTCTGGACAGCAACAGCTTCTGCTTCTGGGCTTCCCATATGCATCTGGTTGATCACTATGGGAAACAAGTTGCTGCACCACATAAGCCTTTGGTATTTTCTTACATTCTTTGTGGGTCCTTATCTAAGGGGCCCCCTGAGTGAGGTGAAATATGTAGCTATAGGAGACAGAATCTTTTTATTTGTCCGGGTTCAGCTGTGGAATGCCCTCCCAAAGGAGGCTGGGCTGGCACCTACAGTACGATGGTGTCATTTTGGTGCCAGGTAAATAGTTTTTTTCTCCAGGCCTTTTAATCTGCCTGAGCTTTAAGCTTCTTATAATCTCCACAGCTGCTTTAAATGCTGCATTTATATAAGTACGGTTGTATTTATTGTTATTAGTATGAATGCTCTAACTAACTCAAATACATAAAAATGAGCAGTTCATGCCACTGTACCTCTTAACGTCAGCTAAGATGGAAGGCCAGAATTGGCTCTCAGTCATTGAGAGTTTTGGCGCAGTCCTGCCACCTGTACACAACACTTTAAGCGTGCTGCAAGGCATTGCTTTTATGGAAAAGCAATTTGAAATATTAACTGGACAAGTCCTTCCATATTAAGTTGGTTGGGTGAAAAAGATGCACCTTCAACAGATGTGCCTGTGAGGGAATATCAGCAGATATGGCTTGTATAGGGAAACCATCCTTTGGGTCAAACTAGGCATGAGGTTAATTACATGCATGCAGTTAATGTGCATGGGATTTGGTATAATAATAATAATAATAATAATAATAATAATAATAATAATTTATACCCTGCCCATCTGGCTGGGTTTCCCTACCCACTCTAAAATACAATAGTCCGTCAAACTTTAAAAGCTTCACTAAACAGGGCTGCCTTAAAATGTCTTCTAAAAGTCTGGTAGTTGTTTTTCTCTTTGACATCTGGTGGGAGGATGTTCCACAGGCCACTACCGAGAAGGCCCTCTGCCTGGTTCCCTGCAACTTGGCTTCACGCAGTGAGGGAACCACCAGAAGGCCCTCAGAGCTGGACCTCAGTGTCTGGGTAGAATGATGGGGGTGGAGATGCTCCTTCAGGTATACTGGGCCAAGGCCGTTTAGGGCTTTAAAGGTCAGCACCAACACTTTGAATTGTGCTCGGAAATGTCCTGGGAGCCAATGTAGGTCGTTCAAGACCAGTGTTATGTGGTCTCGGCAGCCACAGAGAAGCCTGAGAAGCCTTGGGACTGTGATGTGGATGGAAAGCTTCATTTCTGCATTGCAGGGGGTTGGACTAGATGACCCTTGAGTCCCTCCCAACTCTACAGTTCTATGATTCTTTCTCTCTGGAGCCTGACCAGAAATCACATCTTAGAAACTGCTACTACCGTAGCATTTCAAGGGAAGCTCCCATTGTCACCATCTAGATGAAGATGTGAATATAGCCTATATGTGTATGAATTGTATGTTTGTGGGGCCTTCTGTGCTTTTGGAAACTGTGCAAAAGGCATGCTCCTCAGTCACGCATTCAGTTGGGCTGTCTTCAGACCTTTGACTGAACACATGGAGGTCAGGGGCAGAAAAATGCTCAGTATCCCAGCCCTCTCCTCCTTACATACTACATAGTATTGTCTCATGGAAAGGTCTTATGTCAAAATACAATGGAGTTTAGGCAAACCTATTTCTTCCCATAGATTCCACTTTGACATAAAAGTGGTATTTATAATAGTGCAGTTAATTTACAACACCTATCCAAGAATGTACTCTTGCTGGACAAGTTTTCTGATGAGCAATGACATAATCATTTTGTGTGTCTGTATTACTGATGAATTGGCATGTGTTTATGAAGCAGCAAAGTGTTTTTCTTTTTTTAAGGAGGAAAGAATATGCGGCGCAGAGAGTCACTGGGAAAGTCTTTGGCTCTAACTTGATCTCCCTCTTCTCTGTGGAAACACATGTCTTTGCCTGCTGTTCATCAGCCTTGATTTTGATGGGGTGATTTTTGGTCAGCTGTGTCTATCGCTTTGGCACAGACAAAAATCCCTTAAAAATGTTACACTTCATCAAAGTGTATCATGAGACTTCACGGTCATTATCTCAATGGTCGCTCTGATGTGCTACAATTGGCAGGGAGACAGACGGTAGGGGGTGTAGTATTAGAAGAAAGCCTGTGTTTCATGTGGAAAGCTGGCAAGCCTCTGTGAGCTTCTGTCAACAACTCAGCGGTCTGATCCGATGCACTGAGTGCTGATTATGCTCTTGTTTCTGTAGGAAGTAAACAAGAAAATGAATTCCACAGCACAACACAGCCTCTTTGTATCTTCAAAATGGTGTGACTGGAATCGAGCCAACCTCATTGAAAGTTTGGCCATTTTTGTCATCAGTGCCCTGGTACTGATGGAAGCTTTGATTACTGCTTGGAACCCGCAATAAGACCTTTCAGGGACAGCCACTCAGCAAATAAAAGCATTGATTGGTTGTTGGGTCAATTTAGCCATAAGGGTGCAGAGCAGTGTCCTTATAAAAGACTAATGGATTAGCTACACAACCACTACCACTGAAGGCCTTATTTCTCAAGTAACTTCATGACTGCTTTCCAGCTTGGCAGGAACTCGCTTCCTCTAAAGCTAGCTTCAGAGCATTCTTGCTATCAATAGTGCTGCTCAAAGGATTAGACACAAAGAGCTTTACAATTTAATGAAATCAGCTGTTGAAACAAAAAATTATTTCAAACAATGCATTGCACGGGGGGGGGGGGGAACTATTAATTATGCAAAGTTATGCAGAAAAAGTAGAATTACTGCTCTGTTCGTCACCGCTTAAAACAACAGACAGAAAGTTAGGCATTTTTTTTTGTCTGTTGATTTAAATGTGTCATTAACTGGTGGTGCTTATAATAATATTGGCCATTTTTGTTATGTTTTGTTAATGTTTAATCAGCTAATCATTTTAAGCACTTGAGTTCTTCTTGGCACGGTTGCACTACAAGTAAGTAAAACTACAGCTTAATGAGCTGATGTTTCACATGTAGAAAATGTTGAATTCTGAAGTGTGTTATGATAGCTTAAGATGAATGGTGCTGCTGGAAACATAACAAACAATATTAATGTTGGGATGATTAATGGGAAATGAACCTCATTTGTGTTCTCCTGCCTCCCTTTCTGCCATATAGGTTGCCTGTGGTAGAAAAGTGCTCTTCGTCTTGAGGAATGTGCTGCTCTCTAATTGCTGCACCAAGCAAATTCAAATACTCTTCAAGGGGAATTCAAATGTTGTAGTCAGAATATACTAATTATATTTATTTTTAAAGAACTTTTTCAATTTCGAAGTATTGCATTTTTACAGCTTTTGGCAAAAATAATAATGCATCAGTGTATTTCATGTAGATAAAATGGAGGGAAGGTCATGGAAACTGGGGGCAGTTAATAGTGCAGGGAGACAAGACTATGAATGGTAACTGCTGAAGTTTGCAAGAGAAGCTATACTGTACCCTGATCCACCTCTGGCTTCTGAGCTTCAGCAGACCATGCAGAAGTTTTCTTCCTGAAAGGTGATACGTTTAAAAAGGCAAGCAAACTTAAAAGTATATGTCCTTAAAACCAACATAACAATGGATCATGGTTGGGGATGGGTAATAGCTCCGCGAAAGAGCTTTGCGTGTTGGTGGGTCCCAGCATCTCCCTTCCTTTTGTTTGGAGTGGTTACACGTCTCTTGTAGGATGTGACGTGGAAAACCTCTGCTGGAGAGTAGCTACCAGTTAAAGTAGACAACACTGAGCTGGATTGTCAAAAAATTCAGAGCTGGTCTCAAGTGGCTTCCCGAACAACTTAAAATTTGGCCCCATTGAGCCAGGTTAGTCGCAATTAACTTTAGCTGAATGGGGCCAGTATTTTCAGGAGCTCAGTTTCTGCGGCTTCACTGTGAAATTGAAAGAAATGTACTCTTAATAGTCATTAGCCAGCCTGCAATTATCATGCTCCACAGTGTATGTCACACAGTACCTGTGTCTTTTAATGCCTGCTGTGTAGCTGGCTTATAATTGGTCTGTGGATTGCAGCAAGAGCCATTCCTTGTACCGTATGGAAATTTAACCACCACCACTTGACATCCTAACCCTGTCCTTGTTTTTTTTCTTCCTTCCCCTACAGAAAGCTTAATTCTCTCCTGCCTCAATCTCCTTTGCCCTGCCTATCAACAACGAGAAAAATTGCTGCTTCCCCATTTGCAATTTTCACAAAATCCTTGACTAGCAGCTCTGGGAATTGACTTATGATCTTTTGAATATAGCGTGTTCCACATCTTGCTTTCTCACAGCATCTTGAGCCACCATACCAAGAAGTCCCATTAAGAATGTTATTAACTTTGCCGATATAAGCTCCCTCTCTCTGTAACCACTGTTTATTTCAGATTGCTAGCTAATTGGCATGCTCTAACACCCTTGTTAAGCCGACCAGAATATATTGCTTTAAGAATGCCTTGGGAATTTAACTAATTTCATGCTAGAACTTAATAAGTGGGATCCGACACTCTCTTTCATATCACCAGAAATCCATTAGGTGACTAACTCCTTTCAGTGAGTGGATGAAAGCTTTATTAGTCATAGGGTCTCTCCTCTAAACATGTCACCAGAATTTAGCATAGGATCGGCACTGAAATGCAATTTACTTTCCAACTGAATAAAACTCGCAGCAATGCTTTCAGAGGGTGGAAATCCACGTTAAGCATGCTCTTGCTAAACGGGATTATAATTATATTTAAATATACATTTGTGTTTCTGTCTATGAATTTAATTTGGTGACAGACCAAATGTAGTGAGGTAGGCCGGTTGGAATAAATACAGCAACTTCAAATAGTTGTTCCTGAAACCTTGTTGCATTCTTTGCGTGTAAATCATGCACTTTGTATGACTATTTTAAGTGACCAACTCCAATGCCCTTGCCTTAAAACCTGTTGTTATTACATGGTCACCCATAAAAATAATTACTAACACCTTCAATAAACTGAACAGAAGTATATTTGTGTAGAGTTCTGCAAATATTTGTCCTATAGGCAATTCAGGATTGATTTTACCCAAGTGATAGTTTTTGTCCAACTGAGGAAAAGGTTTCGGCTAACCATCTTTTTCCAGAAATGTTTTCTGACAGTCTTTGGATAGAATACAGGAGATTCAGGAAGGAGTGGGAGCCGGGGGGTGGGGATTGGCATAGGCCTATGATTTTGGGGGGGCCTATTCCAAGTCCCCCTGGGAAAGGCAAAGAGGGGACCAATTGGTAAAGATTATTGAAATGGAACTTACCCTTCCCATCTGGCCTGGGCTTATTACCAGCTTTGCATAGCCCTGAGTAGATCTGAGAACAATTCAGTATGTCGAGTTTGACACATAAATTGGGCTTTCTAGATGTAGCATATTTTGTCCACTTTGGTCATTGCACTCTTTAAGGGTGTGATCTTTGCCATACCCGATTCAGTTGGGGGGGGGAGATGAAAAACACTCAGAATGGCTGCCTTTCTCGGTGGAGAACCACAACAATCTGTTTATATTTTGGAGGCACAGCATAGGGCCAGCCCAATAAATTCTGCTACCAGACGTGGAGCAGTGGATGCATTAAGGTAAATAACCAACAATTTACTGCCTTTTTGTAACTCCAAGAATCAGCTGATTAAGGCAGCTGCCTCATATTATCTAATGGTGGCGCTAGCCCTAGCTTTTTATTGAGGCTGACTCGTAGTGGCAGGAGTTCAGTCACTAATGTAGGCTTCTTTCCATCTCAATAACTAGGGTTGCTTTTGGGGCTATTGCTGGATGCCGCTTAAGGTAAAGGTAAAGGGACCCCTGACCACCAGGTCCAGTCGTGTCCGACTCTGGGGTTGCGGCGCTCATCTCGCTCTATAGGCCGAGGGAGCCGGCGTTTGTCCGCAGACAGCTTCCGGGTCATGTGGCAAGCATGACAAAGCCGCTTCTGGGGAACCAGAGCAGTGCACGGAAACGCTGTTTACCTTCCCGCTGGAGCGGTCCCTATTTATCTACTTGCACTTTGACGTGCTTTCGAACTGCTAGGTGGGCAGGAGCTGGGACCGAACAACGGGAGCTCACCCCGTGGCAGGGATTCGAACCGCCGACCTTCTGATCAGCAAGCCCTAGACTCTGTGCTTTAACCCACAACGCCACCTGGGTCCCTTTGGATGCAGCTTGCAAGTGTGTAAAAAATTGCCAGGCTGTGAGCCTATATAGCCATACCTCGTGTTACGTTTGCTTCACGTTGCGGCTTTTCGGGTTATGAACGCGGCAAACCTGGAATTGTTTACTTCCGGGTTCACCACGCATGTGCAGAAGCAATCTGCGTACTTCGCGCACGCACAGTAGCGACGCTCTACTTATGGACTTTTGGGGGTGCGAACGGCACCCTGAAACGGATTGCGTTCGTAAGTAGAGGTACCACTGTATGTGGTAGTTTTAAATGATATGGCAATTATATGAAAGCTGCATATAATGTGGTTGAGTGAATTCCACACACAAGTTGAGTTTGCCCAGTTTCCCTCCTGCATTTGACAACATTGCCAAACAACGAGAACTCAGCTTCGAAAAAACACTTTTCTGCCATTACCGTATGAGCAAGCTAGAACCACCCCAACGCCCAACCACATCCCCACCCTGTATGATTAAAATAATGAGACTTCACAGTGCATCACATTAAGGATGCGGTCACATGTCCTAGTTTCGTAGAAAAATAAGTCTGGAGGTGCAACAACCATTATTGGGAGAGCCAGGATTTAATTCACAATGTATAGGACCTTAATGAACTGAGGCTGAAATGCGGAGGAGCGGGAAATACTTTGTGGGAGTGCCTATCAACCCCTTTTGCCATTCCTATCCACTGAATTTCCACAGGTTGGTGAATGCAAAAGTCATCTAGTCCTTGGAAAAGGAAACTTGGTTGTCTGAATGCTCCCCAAAGAGTCCCTCTAAGTTGAAGTGCAATGCAAACTAAATACTACAAAACAGCCTCAACGTTTGGAAAGCAATTATTCTAGCTATCCAGATGTGGGCTTTTTCCAATCCATTTTCCTTCCCCCTCCCCTCCCTCAGTCTCCACGCCGTGGTTCTCAGCGCAGATATCACGCTGGCAGAATGCTTACATCTCTTCATTATTAATTCATCTCATGGAGCTTAATTGGACAAGGCTAGAGTGAATTTGACAAACATCACAGCAGCAGAAAAAGCAATCACTCTTTCAAGATGAAAATTTGTTTGATGTCTTACTGTGTAACTCATTTACTCTCCTTGGGAGTCACATGACCTGAATGTTAATCAGCCATTGATTGGCTTCTCTCCTTGGACAGTCACATGACCAGAATATTAATACCTTGGTACTTGGTAGCGGCACTGTTAGGCAACCTTGTGATTGGTTGCCAGGTTAAGATAGGGAGATAAGTGGGTGCTTGATGAGCACTTGACAGAACTTCACAGAAAATTAAGGCCCTAAAATAGCATGAGAAAGTCTTGTCAAATCAAGCATGATTATCATTGAATGCTTAAGGAATTCATCATCTGCATGAAATTGATACACTTCAGCACCAGCCGGCCTCACAGTCAGCGGGGACTCATCAGACTTTTATTTATGTGTGTTCACCAAATCACATTAATTCTGAGAGCTAAAACATGCTAAGGATGAAGGTTATTTTCTGTTCAATCTAATTTATCTATGACAATAATCATCACTAATAATATGTCAAATTAGATTGCAGTCATTTTATGCATGCCTGCTGATTTGGAAAATAGCGTTAAAGCGTTCCGTAGTAATTAACTGTCAGCGAAGGTATGCAAGGCCTGAGGTAATCAGCATATCTGGATGGAAAATTAAGTTTTATAGAATGGATTTATAGATATATATCCATATTTAATTCCGAGTATAAATTATATTTTGTTAAAATCAGGTGTAATTTTTATAATACTATTATGGCCAATCATTTTTCTTCAGGCACCTGCATTGCTAATTCATTTGGGGCCAAATCCTACTGTGAATCAAAGAGAATTTTCCCAGCAACAGTAAGCAGACTAATAATATTTGGCCTTTTCTCATTATTTTCCATTTTATTGTGATTAATGTTGTACTTGCCTATGGAAATTGGTTTTAAACTCCCTCTTAAAAATGATATTATGTCTATGTAGGACTTCACAACTACAGACGCTCTGGAACATGAATTGCATCCAGCATTATAATCTATCAACCAGGAATAGACATATTCCTTGTATATCAATGAATTTTGTTAGTCCTTTTAATTACTGTACAACTCTGGGAGTGTAGTTCTACTTACTTAGAAATCAGTCCTCTTGGAATTCCTAGCAGCAGTTTCTAAATAAACTTGGTTAAAATCAAGATTATTCACCCACCTTCCTCCCGCTCCCAAATATAAGGGGACAATCGACATTTTGTGCAGAACTGTTTTTCCCCCCCTTAAGGGAATCATTTAAGCAAAAGCCGCTTCTTGATCGGAGTCTCCCCACCCCTTCGCCTCTCAGCAGGTATTTTAGAGCTCTGATTGCTTTAATAGTACTTTTACAGTGTCTTGACTTATGAAGTATTACTGTATTAGGAAATGCTTGGTTCTAAACTGGCTGCTCTATAATGAAGTTTTAAAGGGAGTCATTTATTCTTCTCTTTGTGCTGATACAGTTACAGGAATTTAAGGTTTTTTAAATGGGAGGGAGGGAGAAAGAATGAAAGAAAGGAAAAGCTCTACTCTTTGCCATGCAGAATTACATTATTTTTCTTAAATAGGAGGAAAAAAAATATGTTGTTTCGTATTTTCCTTATCCTAATCTCCTGTGATCCTGGTACCGCTGCTGCTGCTCTCTCTCCCCCCTCTTTATTGATTAAACGAATCTGCTCGAAAGGCCGGTTCCCAGGCTCTTTGATCTAATCCGATATGATCTTATCCAACCACTTCGGCAGGACATTGGGGAATTAACAATAAGCAGCTTTGCCACAAGTGTTTAATAACTCAACACAATCTCCTTATGGCTCCGAGCTGCTCATGTTCTCATCCAGTCAACAGCTCATGGTGTAACAGATTGGACATCCCTCTGAACCTGAGGAATTTTCATGCACTGTGAAACTAATCGCTTCAAGTTCCTTCATAAATCTCACAAAGCAGATTCCAGCATCTTAACAAATTGAAAGAGAGGGAGGGAGAAGGGGGTGAGAATTCATTCATTGAGCTAAAGCTTAGGGAAGAGTTGGGGTAGGTGCAATGGTTCAAGGGAGGGGGCACAATATAATCTATATTCTATCATCTTATTTAATGTGTTTCTCATCTGCTTAACTTCCACAAGCACAAAATAATTCAAGCAGGCTAAATCTTAACAACCCTGAAAATCCACATTGACCTTCTTCCCCCCCCCTTCACCGTGTAGGTTCCACAAAGTTCTCTCATTCTTGTTCCTTTGATAATATTTGAGACATGCTGAAAGTGCACTGCATTTTTCCCAAAACATTGATGTGCAGCAAGGGTGCACATCAATGCACAAGGGTGGCATCCAATGCCCTTGTTCTGCTAGTGCAAGAACTTACCCTCGTGTGAAGGCCCCCTCTTCTCCACCTTATGTTCTGCACCCACCCCAAATCTGCTTGGGAGCACTGGGGTGGAAATCCAGAAAAAAATTAGAGGGGCACTGGACAAGAAATGGGGGAAGTTCCATTGCACAAGCAGAAATCCTTGCGCTAATGGAACAACTGAATCAGCACTACTTTGGATACAAGCCTTCCTTCCTGTTCTGATTCCTTTCCCTGTCCCCACTTCCTATTATTGTTATGCAAATTAAGAAGTAAATAGGAAGCTCCCTTGTTATACCAGGTCAATTTGTCCCTTTAGCAGAGTACAGTATTGCCTGCTCTCAGTCTGACTGGCAGCGTAGCTGATCCACATTTTAGCTGGAAATGCCAGGGATTGAACCTGGAACATCTGCATTTAAAGTATGGGCTCCACCAGTGAGTTACAGTCTCTCCCTAAATCAATGAACAGATTTCCCCTGGAACATTAATCTTTGCTTTAAAACCTTGGCTCCCTCGGCCAGTAAAGCGAGATGAGCGCTACAACCTCAGAGTCGTCCGCAACTGAATATGATTTTCAGATAAGTAACTATCGGGTGGCATTGAGGTCTAAACCACAGAGCCTAGGGCTTGCCGATCAGAAGGTCGGCAGTTCGAATCTCCGCAATGAGGTGAGCTCCCGTTGCTCGGTCCCTGCTCCTGCCAACCTAGCAGTTCAAAAGCATGTTAAAATGCAAGTAGATAAATAGGTACTGCTCCAGCGGGAAGGTAAACGGTGTTTCCATGCACTGCTCTGATTACACAGACAAAACCACTGGGAGACTTTTTCAAATCAATACATACACTTTACTGGTCATTCAGTTCCATCTATACAGTAGGTGGATATTGTTTTTTAAAGTTTTGGGTAGATTAGTAGGCACACTGGGTTTTCCATAGTTAGCTCTGGATAGGATTCCTTGTGTCAATGATAGACCTTTCTCCACTGTGCAATGTTCTTTGCAGGCACCAAGTAGTAGAGTGAATCCAGTGGTGCTTGATGGCGCAATGCTGTGTCTTGAGAGGTAACCTTCATGCATACACAGAGTGCTGGAAAACTGCAAAATAGTGTATTCATGGGGGGGGGACATGGGTGGCGCTGTGGGTTAAACCACAGAGCCTAGGGCTTGCCAATCAGAAAGTCGGTGGTTCGAATCGCCGCAACGGGGTGAGCTCCCGTTGCTCGGTCCCAGCTCCTGCCCACCTAGCAGTTCGAAAGCACGTCAAAGTACAAGTAGATAAATAGGTACTGCTCCGGTGGGAAGGTAAACGGCATTTCTGTGCGCTGTTCTGGTTCGCCAGAAGCGGCTTAGTCATGCTGGCCACATGAACCGGAAGCTGTATGCCGGCTCCCTCAGCCAGTAAAGCGAGATGAGCGCTGCAACCCCAGAGTCGTCCGCGACTGGACCTAATGGTTTACCCTTTACCTTTAAGTATCTTATATGCCCTGTTATTTGTATAGGTGCAAGGCTATAAAACATAGATTTTAAATTGACTCCATGAGTGCTGTTGTAGTAGACTAGGTAAGTGCTCTCCCTTCACCCAACTATCTGGCACTTTCTTCCATATAGGCAGTAGAAAAACCCCTGACATTGAGGGAACAGCATGCTAACCAAATATACCAATGGGTTTGTCAAATTTACATATCACAACCAGGGCTCACTGGAACTCAGATCCAGCACCTCTCAGGTGAGTGCCATTGCCTTTATAAGAGAACAAGAGTTCATGGTGAGTTCTGGCATTCCCCCCCCCCCATAAAGATAGCACTGATCACAGCCACAACTGGCTTCCGAAATAAAAGTGCTTTTTGCTGAGATTTTCAAAAATTCTAAAGCAGAAAAGAAAGTTGTATGTACAGAAAATGAATCCAAAAACGAGTTGCAGAAGTATCTGCATCAGCGAGTGTATAGCTTAGCTTTTCTAAAGGGGAAAACTAAAGTGGGCTAAAATAACCCCAGGAAATTTAGAGTGTGGTTCAGAATGCAGAGAACAGAAACACATATAGCATGGGACATCTTCCAACTCGGAAGCTCCACAAACACAAAGTGGCTGAACCCCTGGGATCTGTTGATATCTGCCATCAATCATGGCAGTTGGCAAGGTTTGTTAAATACTATTTAATACTAAAACAGTTTCTAAGCAGTCTACAAAAATAACTAATACACACACACACACACACATTAAAATGATTCAGCTGAAAACTGCAGTACAATATAATAGTACAATACAATATAAAACAATAAAATCTCTGTCCTTGTATTCAGGGGCGGAGCAAGTGGGTGGGGGGCGGGCCACCCTGGGTACTGCCCTGGGGGGTTACACTCGGGGCGGCACCCCACCCCCACCATCGGCGCCATCTTGGGTGGGGGGTGCAAGCGGCCGGCCCCCCTTCCGTGCGGCGGCACGGGACGTTTTAAGGCTGCAGCGCGCGCTGCAGCCTTAAAACATCCCGTGCTGTCGCACGGAAGGGAGGGGTGCCGGCCGCTCGCGCCCCCCACCCAAGATAGTGGGCATGAGCGGCCAGCACCCCTCCCGCACATGCGGTCCACCTGGGGTGCTGGGATGACGTCAGGGCGCGCAAAGCAGCTCCCTACACCCCTGCTTCTATTCTAAACACTTCATTCTATTACCCGCTCCAACACAGCTGTCAGGCTTTTCCTCTCTCAAACCTTCTGGAGGTGTCCAAAGAACACATGCAGGAATAAAGTGTGTTGGCGCATGGCCATGCATACACAACCCCCGTTCCCAAAATTCCTCCTTTTAGGCAGAGCAAGAAAGGCTGAAGGGGGACTCTTTGTATGTTCAGTGCCTCATGCTTAAATCATCTGTGCATCAGGAACGCTGACTTCATAGGGCTCCTAGTCGTGGGGAGGATTCTAAGCATGTTCAGCCAATTGCACAAGCAATATCCCTATAGAATGTCAGCCTCTGCACATGAAGATCAGGGATGGATCCAGAGGTGACAGATCTGGTGCCACACCCTCTCCACACTTTATTCCCACACATGTTCTTTAAACAGCTTTAGTCACTCAACATTCAAGGTGGTATCTTATTAACTTGCTCCATCAGTGCAAGGATTTCAGCTTGCACAATGGTACTTTTCTGCTCCTCCTCCTCCTCTCTCTCTCTCTCTCTCTCTCTCTCTCTCTCTCTCTCTCTCCCTCTCTCCCTCTCTCCCCTAAATCTTTTCTGGGTTCCCCTGCAACCCTTCAAAGCAGATTTGGGGGAGGGAATGGGGGAAGAAGTGGAGGGGGAGCTTCTGTTGCACAAGCAAAAATCCTTGCGCTGATGGAATGTGGAAGTTGGGCACTACCATCTGTATCATTGAGTTATTATGTGGCCTTTTTGGGGGGGATTTTACCCTTTGGTTCTTTTTTCTGCATTTTTTTTGTCTATAGCTTGGGGTTACCCTGAGCCTGTTGATAACTCCCTCTTGTGTGTGGATACTGTGGTTTTGATTACCGGTACATAATGTAAGAGTGAATAAAGAAAGTCTGAAACTGGTAGTATATACAATATAATTCTGTGTACATAGTGGAGGTCTCAAATCTGTGCATTATTTGCCAAGACTTGGAAAATCTTGGAGGTCCATAGGGCCCCAATGTTTCCTTCAGTTCTCTTCATTACTGCTATATATACTAATGCATAAACATGTTCTTGACTTCAGACCATACAAAACACTCTGTTGACTTTCTAAAGAGGAAAACACATTTGGGAGATTATGTTTTTGGCTCCTGCCCATGTATTAGAAAGGCACTTTGTTTTTGTTTTGTTCTTTAAGAAGCTTTTAAATGAAACCCCCTACATAGCAAAATGCTCACGAAAAAATTGAACTGCATCCTGTTTCTGTATATATTCAAGATCTAGCCAAGCTAAACCAATAAAATGGAATCTTGTTTCATAAAATCCACCAACTATGAGACCACTGACCTATTCTAAAAAGAAAACTGTGCCAGTTACAGTATGTCATGATTAGTTGTGCTCAATGCAATCTCCAAACCATGAAGGCATTAGTTTATGAGCAGATTTCCTTGTGTCAGGTTATGGATAGATTAGCTTACTTAAACATGGTGAAATACTGTCATTAACCTCCTTCAGATGTTCTTTGAGTTAATGGAGTGGATCATGTGTTCTGTCCCTACTCCTCACCTCCACAAATTTGTTTGGAATTTGGAAGGGAGCCTGTTCATATACAATGATCTCTGTGTGGGGATCTCCACACGATTGGGAAGCTTGAAAGTACAGTTATGTGTACTAAGGTTCTGTTTTGACCGTGGAATTAATATGCGAAGCTCACAAATGTGGGCTGAATGTGCAATCACACTCCTCAATTCCCAGTGGTGTCATCAGGGTGAAACTTTGGAGAAGAAATCCAGGGTCACATTGAACAGAATGAGCAGGGAGGCCTCTAGAAGGAGCAGGACAGCTTCCTACATGTTGAAGTAAGTGAAGTAATAGACATTACCACCTAACCAGCTGTGGGAATCTCAGGCTTGGGGCCAAATGTGGCCCTCCAGTCTTCTCTTTCTAGCCCTCAGGATTCTCTCCAGGCCATGCTTCCTCCCCAGGCCATAGCCCCTAAGGCCTAGAATAGATGTTGTAGAACTACAACTCCCATCATCCTGACTAATAGCCATGCTGGCTGAGACTGATGGGACTTGAAATCCAACAGCATCTGGAAGGTCACAGGTAGGCATGGGAGAAGAATTTGGTTTTTATCCAATTTACGGTACATTTCTGAAACAATATTGAACTGAAACCCAGTTCAATATTCTCATTTTTTTCCTGAATTTTATGATGCAGTTCTCCAACTAAATACTGTGTATATTAGGGGAAAATATGTATAAAAATGTTTGTAATTATGAAAATAACATACAGAAATGCATTATATTAGAGAAATATTTCTGCAAAAAATGTGTACAGCTGGGGGCCTATCACACTGAATTTTAACGACTTGTTCTTTTTAAAAAACAAAACAAAACAAAACAAACCCAAACACATGTAGAATTGAGGAGAACTAAATTTAAGACTGGGGAAAGAAGAAAATGAGAGTCTGAAATTGATATATATTTTCATTCCTAGCCATAGGTCCCCCATCCCTAGCCTCAATGGAGGAACTGAAAGAGAAATAGATATTTTGGGCACTGATTCTGTGCCACATCCTCTAAGGCAGGGGTTTTCAACCAATGTGCTGGGGTGCCTTGAAGGATGGTCAGGGGTGCCGCAGGCAGGACTGGACTCTGTCCCTCTTTCCTTCCCTCCCTCCTCTGATGCCCTCTTGCATCTCTGCCTCCCAAAGGCTTGCACAGCTGTTGGTTGCAGCAGCCCTGGCTACAAGCTCCCCAGGCGAATGGTGCCTCTGGGGCTGGCCAGGGGGTGCTGAGGCGGCCTTGGAGTAAGCAAGCAAGTGGGCGAGGGAGCCCAGCCAGCCAGTCCACAGGCTCTTGCCGTTGGGAATGGGCAGACAAGTGGGAGGCAGGCAGGTACCGTGCTGGCCTTTCCTGTGTTGTTGTGTGCAATGCCTGCCTAGGAGCTGAGTGCCGGCGTTGGAGGGAAGCAGAGGCGTAGGAAGGTCAGGTGGTACCCGGTGCAGAAAATTTCTTGTCACCCCCCCATTGATCCCCCCCCCGCAAAAATGGTTTTACGTTATTTAATATTTTCTTACAAAGGAATAATAACAAGTAATAATAATAAAAAAACTTTTATTTATATCCCGGCCGAAGTCGGGCTCAGGGTGGCTAACATCAGATACGTAACATTGGTATAAAATCAAACAATAATTAAATTACCTCCTAAAAACATCTCAAAATCAAATTAAAGTCTAATTAGATGGCTTTCCGCAGGGTTAGGGTTGGGAACAGTAAGTGCTCCACTGAACTGAAATTTCAGCCTTCACGACATAGGGGAACAGCCAAGTAAACAGCTATTTTGTTGGAGGAGGGTCAAGATAATATGCATGAAATTTCATATATAGCTATATAATCCCTAGTATAGTAAGATAAGACCTTTGCAGCAGGCATTTTTTAAAAAGTTTTTTTATGAACCGCCCTGGTAGGGCAGTAATTGTTCCTTGATAATTTGTCACCCCCTCCATTATGGAACATGGGGCAGTTTGCTCCCTATGCCCCCCCTTGCTATGCCCCTGGAGGGGGAAGCATTTCCACCATGCGGGCCCACTGCTGCAACTGCAGCCTCCCAAGGTGAGTAAGATAGTGACATCACGTTCACCTTAGGCCAGTCTCAGTTGGGCCACTGAGGCTGGGGGCATCCTCTTCCCAGGCTCCAGTGGGGTGGCATGAGGAGGCATCTCATTTGGGGGGTGGCTCAGAGACCAGGGCGGACTGCGGCGGCTGCCCAGAGGACTCTCAAAGAGAGGGGAGAGGAAAGGAGGCTGAGGGAACACAAGGGAGGGTGTTTGAAAAGGGGTGAGGGGCTGCCGGCTCTGCGGGAAAGGGGGGGGGACATAACCAGGCTTCTGAGGCTCGAAGTGCGTTTCCCCACAGGGGAGCCACAGAAAGAATGTACAGGTGAAATTCGAAAAATCAGAATATTGTGGAAATGTCCATTTATGTAAGCAATTGTTTTCATTAGCTACTGGAGTTTAATATTTGAGAAAGACTCATGGCATGCAAAGCGAGATATGCCGTTATAATTGTGATGATTATGGCATGCAGCTGATGAAAACCCCAAAGTTGAAACTGTTAATTTGGGGTTCTCATCAGCTGTACGCCATAATCATCACAATAATAACAAATAAAGGCTTGACATATCTCACTTTGCATGTCATGAGTCTATCTCATATAATAGTTTCACCTTTTAAGTTGAATTACTGAAAGAAATGAACCTTTCCACGATATTCTAATTTTTTGAGTTTCACCTGTAGTTGGTCAAGGGAGCCATGGGCTCATAAAGGTTGAAAACTTCTGCCCTAAGGCAAGTGTTACAAGCGTAAACATGCACTGCGGCCACAAAGGTTTGAGTGTGTGACTTTAACAAGTGGAATAGAAAGGTGGGACATTTTGCTCCTGAGGAAAGAGATTTGCTGAAGCAAGTTGAGCAACTATATTTTTCAATGAACTTCTTCACTGCCGGCATCTGTTGAGGTTTTGCCTCTGTTTTCTTTGGCTTCTACTTTCATTGATGCCCCATTTCGATTTCTTATTTCCTGTTCACAGATTCAGGGAAGGACACATGCAAGGCATTGGGGAGGTAATGGCCAATCTGATCATCACAGTTAGTTGCTAGATAAAAAGAAAAAAAGCAACATGTTTAGAGTTCCTAGTAAAGGAAAAAGATGGGGGAGAATGTGGCTGAAAGATAAACTGGGCAGGACGAGGGGAGGAGTGGGTAAGAATCAATGGTTTGTGGGGGGAAGATCTAAGTCTTGGGAGAAATGTGGAAGTATGCCCAAGGAGGACATCACTAACAGAGATAAAAAAAATTCCTTTCTGGTAACTTTTTATATCTGGGTTCCAATATAAGCAAGACCAACGTAGATAGGATGTCATAAATCTTCTGGTTTCAGATAAGAGTCTGGGAATTCTAAATGAGAGAAGATCCTGTTGTTTTTCTCTGCAGTGTCATTAAAGTGGCAGATTCTAAACAGCAGAAGCCCCTTGGACATGTGAATTTTAGGGGGTCATAATGTGATTTTCATGCAGTACTCTAGGATCCCCTGTGTACAGGTATATCTTAAACTGAAATAATACAGTAGAGAATATATATGGCAGGTTATGTTCATGACATAATTAGATGTAAAGGTTAACAATCTGTTTAATCTTGCTTCTGGAGTAACCTCATAGAACTGACCTAACACTTAATATTTACATTTGCCCTACATGGGTTCTAAAGAAATGCTGTCCCAAAATGTATGGGGACTTTGGGAGAATGTTGGAGGGAAATTATGAGATCAGCACAAATCATAAGCTTGTATTCAGTATTAGTCATCCTCAAAACAGACTCATTGAAAAATTTGGATATGACTAACTTAAGTCCATTAATTTCAGTGCTTCTACTCTGAGTGTGATTAACATTGGATAAAACTCTTAGATTCTTGTACTTTCATGTTTGTTATTTATAGCCTTAAACTGGTAGGACATTATTTTTAATATTCAGGATCTTTTAAGCATTCCACTGTGTTATTGGAAGGAAAGTCCATGATTTGATTAGTCTTCTGCCAAATGGCAAGGTGCCTGGTGAGAATATGGCACAGCAAAAGTATTCTGATTCAGTATGCAGCGGATAGGGTTCAATTTTGGTCGATTTTTTAAAGATTAATTGCCTAAAGGATGGGATTCTTATATAATGATCATCATTTTAAGGACAACTCTAAAAATGATATAATTCCAAGATCAAGATGTGTTAGGCCTTTCTCTTTAATTTCTATGTAAATCATACCATTGAACAATTTCTAAATACAAATTGTTTTCTACCTTCTTTTCAGAATTGTAAAATTCTAGCTTACATGAGCACTGAGGATACAGCACTCCTCTGTGTTATACAAGATAGACTGTGAAGTCTTTTGAGAAAATTTAAAGACCAACAGAAACATTTTGTGATTAATTATGCTAAAATTAAAGGAGGTCCATTTTGGAAAAGATCCAGAATGCATGTAGTCTTTGGGTACGTTGAAGCTGAATAGGTAGAAAACTTTGATGAGCTTAAAGTGCAGTTTAATCAGACACACTTTAGAAATTGGTGATATATAGATAGATTATATAGATTGATAACCTCTACTTCTACTCAAGAGATCTTAAACTTTATCTGCAGTGAAAGATATGAATTTGGCAGTGCCATTTCTAAAAGTATTTAATGCTAAGTCTATGGTGGCCCCAATGCTATATGGAGCTGAAAATGGAGCCATCCATTTTAGAGACCATTCAAAGTCAGTATTTAAGAAACATACATACATACATCATTTTATCTGTATGCCACATTCCCATAGTTAAAACTACGCTCAAGTCAGCTTACAAAATGAAAAAATGTACATAGTTACAACACATAAAAACATACCGGTGATAAAATGTCAGACATTAAATTCTTTCCTATACAGGGTTGCCTTCAGATGTATTCTAAAAGTTGTGTATTTCTTTATCTCCTTGACATCTCATGTCCCTCTGCCTGGTTCCCTGTAACTTCACTTCTTGCAGTGAGGGAACCGCCAGAAGGCCCTCAGCGCTGGACCTCAGTGTCCAGGCTGAACGATGGGGGTGGAGACGCTCCTTCAGGTACACAGTGCCAAGGCTGTTTAGGGCTTTAAAGGTCAGTACCAACACTTCAAATTGTGTTTGGAAATGTACTGGGCTTCCAGATCAGGCCTGGCTCATTTTGTCTGAGTCAACAGAAATTCTAGCTTTGGTTGAGTGACTCCACAGTTTCTCTCTTTAGGTGCTGGTCAGCTTGCCCATTTGTCCTTTGTTCTCCTTCACAACATGTTTTGATGGTGTTTCCTGCTTGGCAGGGGGTTGGACTGGATGGCCCTTGTGGTCTCTTCCAACTCTATGATTCTATGTCTGCCTGCTTTCCTCCTAATCTTCCAGCTTTTGTTTCCTCGCTCAGCATTCTGTTTGCTGCCACCTTACATTACAAATCCCAGCATCTTCTGACTCCTCATCCTGACTCTGATCCTGTAACTGACTTCCCTTTTCCTCGGTGTATACAGCCAGCTTCCCAAGTTTCACCTGTACACTCTTATAGGATCTGACCTAGTTCTCCATTCTGGCTCCAGTCCCAGTCCTGCTGGGATTTGTCATTTTAGTCCTCACCTTGCTCCCAGTAACCAGTTGCCTAACAGTAGGGCATGGTGCAAAATTAGTTAACAGACTGGCTGAAAGAGAAGACGATGCCTGTGCTCAGTGTAATCCTCTTCAAAAGGCTGTTTGTTGCTGCTGTAATCAATGTCAGAATGTCAGTTCAGATTTTTGATTATCCATGGTTTTATGTTTCATCTCATGCCTAATAATAACTTGATGGATTATAAATCAAGATTACTGCTGTATCAAATGAGCTGGCATTCACATATAAAGTACACTATTGCTGCTTTGCCTGGAAATTGTCATATACACTTGATACAAATGGGGGTGGGGGATGGGTGGTGAGGACACAATCCCACCAAGCTTAAATATTCTAAGCTCCAATTGATTTTGTGTTTAAACTTCTGTCATTTAAGTCAATGGGACTTAATTAAAAGTGCTCCACTTTTCTCTGGATCATGCAGAATAGCTTCTGCAGAACAGTATGAATATTATTATACAATTCTTTATAATTTTGATAAATCCAGGGTCTGATTCATTTGTTCCTACCACTTCTACAACTGAACAGCTGCCTTTCTTGTGATTTATGGTGCATCAACAGTACAGTCGTAACTTGGATCCCGAATGCTGTGGAACTCAGACATTTTGGTTCCTGAACGCCGGAATCCCGGAAGTGATTGTTCCGGTTTGCGAACGCTCTTTTGGAACCTGAACGTCTGACGGGGCTTCCACAGCTTCTGATTGGCTGCAGGAGCTTCCTGCAGCTAATCAGAAGCTGCAATTTGGTTTTCGAATGTTTTGGAAGTTGAACGGACTTCCGGAACGGATTCCGTTCGACTTCCAAGGTACGACTGTAATGCATTCACGTAAGATTACATGGGTTGCACCGTTACTACTCACACTAGTGGTGTGTTTTTGCTGGAGATCATGTTGGTATAGGACAGTGGTGGCGAACCTTTTGGAGAAAAACACTCACACGCATTATAAACGCGGAGCAGAAACAACACATAGAGCTTGGGGGGCATTGCCCAGAGTTTTTTTGGGGAGGGGGTTGCCAAGACTAGCAGAGCTTTTTGGGGGGGCTAGGATAACACTCACATGAATTATAAACGCTTCCTATGGCACAAGGAGCAGAAACAACACATAGTCTCAAGGATCGCAGGCAGCAACCAATCAATGAAAACCCTTGACAAAGCCACCAATCACGCAAACTACAGCCTGCTGGCTGTAAAAAAATCCCACCAATGGCTGGGGGCGGGGGGCGGGGAGGCAGGAATATAGCTGCTTTGGGGAGATAAACTGCCTCTAAGCTGCTGCCGGCCGGGTGGGAGCAGTTTACTCACAAGGAGGCGTGGGGGGAAGCTGCTGGCCAATTTGAAAACCCCAAATAACGGCACTGCTGGCGTGATGGCGCGTGCCAACAGAGAGGGCTCTGCATGCCCACTCTGGCACCCGTGCCATAGGTTCGCCACCACTGGTATAGGAAATAATTGTGAGATCTAGGTGATTTGTGAATAGGGGAACTAGGAGAATTGCTTTGTAATATAGTGTTATGGGCCACCCCAGTTTCTGCTAGGTGGTGTGAGATTCCAGGGCTCTTTACACTTAACCAGGGTTTGCATTACCTCTTGGGGGGGGGGGGGAATGAAGCACAGCAGAGACTATAGTGTCTTTAACATACATGGTTTCATTTAGATATATATACACCTTAGCCTTGATGGAGGGAGTGCAGAATAATACATCCTAAGAAGGTCTCTTCTCCCATAGCTTCAGCAAGCTTGCCTCCAGAGCAGAATCCAGCCATATTCCCTGGTCTTTGGGTGCAGCTTTCCCCAGTCAGCCCAAATGGAGCCCCCTTCCTTCTCTCTGTATTCATAAACTTTATTTAAAAGGACACTTTTTTCCTGTGGTGACATCACACACCCTGACAACCTTTCCCTCCTAATCCTTCTGTCTCTGCCCACTACTCAGAGCAGGGCCGGGCAAAGGACAATATGTTGTTGTTGTTCAGTCGTTCAGTCATGTCTGACTCTTCGTGACCCTATGGACCAGAACACTCCAGGCAGGCCAGGACAATATATGCACCACCAATTGCTCTTAATGGACTGGTCCTCTGCTCTCTTTGTGTCTTAATGGTGCCTCTATCAGCCAATCTCCTGAATAGGAAAACCAGTGTAGCCTGTATTTGTACACTGCACCTGGCATCTTCCTTTAATACTCCAAATATTAGTTAAATTATAACATTTACTAAATTTAAGAATTTAGAGGGATCTGCTCCCCTCAAAATCATAGCAAAATGAATTTACTTTTTTTGGTAAATATAATATACAGATGAATGAAATTAACTACACACACAAGCATGTAAACTCCAGTAATACTGATAATATTATCAGAGGTCCCATACTGTGCACAGAAGGCAAACCATTTAAAACAGGGGTGGGGAACCAGTGGCCCTCCCATTGCTACAAGACTGCAACTCCCATCATTCCAAACCAGTGCTGGGCCAATTACAAGAGTTCCTAGTGTCATGTGTATTAAAGCTTCTTTCAGTGATTTGTTCCAATTCTACATTCAGCACCATCAAATATGATGTTTTTCTTACAGGTAGGGTAGCTGTGTTGGTCTGCCGTAGTTGTAAAAATAAATTTAAAAAATCCTTCCAGTAGCACCTTAGAGACCAACTAAGTTTGTTATTGGTATGAGCTTTCGTGTGCATGCACACTTCTTCAGATACCATGCACACGAAAGCTCATACCAATAACAAACTTAGTTGGTCTCTAAGGTGCTACTGGAAGGATTTTTTTTAATTGTTTTGATGTTTTTCTTGTTTCAGAACAATTCGGCATACTAGAAAATTAATACTACTGACTTGAGGGTGTCTCTTATTTTTGAAATGTTGATTTGGCAACTGTTGATAACATATGGCAATTTGCCTAGGGCACTATGAACAAGAAAGGACTTTTGACAGGACAGCTCCCTATAAAGGAGCAACAATAAATAACCCGGTTCACCAGATTATGAGTCTACTGCTCTTAACCACTACACCACACTGGCTCTCAAATCATGCTGGCTAGAACTGGTGGAGTCCAACAACATATGGAGGGCCACAGCTTCTCCAGCCTCAATCTATGTTATAATTCCGACAAAATCACCTGTGTTATAGACATAAACCTGTCTCTCTGAAAATACTGTACCGCTTACTTGCTTAAGATTAGATTTGAGCTTGTCAACCTAGCTTTACTAGGGATCTTATGGATGGATAACTGTTCCCAACAATTGCAATATTTAAGTGCTAATTGTCATTTCATTATCCCAATGTGATAACTTTCTGCTTGAAATCCCACTGTTATACTTAAGCACTGCAAATAATTTCAGTTCCACAATGGTAATTGAAAATGCATGTTTCCTAATTAACATTGCATGAATAAATATAGCCTAATTGAAATTACAACATAATAAGATGGGCAACTACTATCCTTGTAAAAGCAAAATGTATAATAAGTTACCATTACATTAAATCATCAAGGTATAAGCAAGAAAAGTGTGTGTGTGTGTGTGTGTGTGTGTGTGTGTCATTATTATGTATAAACACACACAGCACCATCAATTTGCATTAACAGTCCTTCACAAAATAACTTAGGGGGGAGGCAGTGTCCCTGTCCCGAGGAATTCACAATACAATTTTGACAGCTTTGTTGCAGGTCCTTCAGATGATCAAACTGGACAACATGTGTTTTCTGCACATCACATGGATTCTAGAAATGAACTTCATGTCCATGAAGTTGTAGACTTACAATGTTCAGCAGCATCATAAAACACCAGACTGTCTCTTCCAGAGTCCCTGCTAGGTATTCATTATTCCTTTAAAAGCAGTGCATTGTGCAGTTACCGGTAATCTTGTAACCAATTCTATAACTTAAACTAGAAAATGTTCAGTAATCAGAAATCTCTAGAATACAATCATAGCACAACATTGCTATACTCAGTGCTTTTCTCAGAGCCAGCATGGTGTAGTGGTTAAGAGCGGTAGACTCGTAATCTGGGGGACCAGGTTCGCGTCTCTGCTCCTCCACATGCAGCTGCTGGGTGACCTTGGGCTAGTCACACTTCTCTGAAGTCTCTCAGCCCCACTCACTTCACAGAGTGTTTGTTGTGGGGGAGGAAGGGAAAGGAGAATGTGAGCCGCTTTGAAACTCCTTCGGGTAGTGATAAAGCGGGATATCAAATCCAAACTCTTCTTCTTTTTCTTCTAGAAAAAAAGGATGCTGGTACTGCATACCCCTGAGTACCCCCAGGAAAAAAGCACTGGTAGAGGTTCTTTAATTCCTCCTCACTTTCTGCCATCAAAGTTTTGCAAATGACACAACTTTGATGGCAGAAAGTGAGGAGGAATTAAAAAACCTTTTAATGAGGGTGAAAGAGGAGAGCACAAAATATGGTGTGAAGCTCAACATCAAAAAAACTAAGATCATGGCCACTAGTCCCATCACCTCCTGGCAAATAGAAGGGGAAGAAACGGAGGCTGTGAGAGATTTTACTTTCTTGGGTTCCATGATCACTGCAGATGGTGACAGCAGTCATGAAATTAGAAGACGCCTGCTTCTTGGGAGAAAAGCAATGACAAACCTACACAGCACCTTAAAAAGTAGAGACATCACCTTGCCAACAAAGGTCCGTATAGTTAAAGCTGTGGTTTTCCCAGTAGTGATGGAAGTGAGAGCTGGACCATAAAGAAGGCTGATCGCTGAAGAATTGATGCTTTTGAATTCTGGTGCTGGAGGAGACTCTTGAGAGTCCCATGGAGTTTCCATTCTGAAGGAATCAGCCCTGAGTGCTCACTGGAAGGACAGATCCTGAAGCTGAGGTTCCAATACTTTGGCCACCTCATGAGAAGAGAAGACTTCCTAGAAAAGACCCTGATGTTGGGAAAGATGGAGGGCACAAGGAGAAGGGGGCGACAGGGGATGAGATGGTTGGACAGTGTTCTTGAAGCTACCAGCATGAGTCTGACCAAACTGCGGGAGGCAGTGGAAGACAGGAGTGCCAGGAGTGCTCTGGTCCATGGGGTCACGAAGAGTTGGACACGACTAAATGACTAAACAACAGCAACAATAGCCAGCTTTGGAGGTCATCCTGGGTGTGACTCACCACTTGTTTGATTGTGGAAATAAGCTAGGGAGAGAGGCCTTCTCAGGGCTGTGCCTAGACTGCAGCTCTGTCCCTAGAGAGGCTAACCTTGCCCCCTCAATGAAGACTTTTCGCTGTGCAGTGAGGAACATCTATTTTAGGAAGGCTTTTCCGCCTTAAGAGCTTTGATCTAAAATGGAAAAAATCTTGTCACTATTCCAGAAATTACTTTTAGTGGGTGCTTTTATTCAGTTTCCATAATTGCTGGCTGAACTGAATGTGAATTAAGTTTGGTTTTAGGTAGAACTCTGAACAATTTCTAGTATAACTTTAAGTTCATAATAAAATAGTACCCTGAAGCACCCCATAGCATAATCGCCAGGGGGCCAAAAAACACTCTTGCAGTGCTACTCTCTGGACTCAGTCCCACCATAGCACAGTACCCTTATTTCCATTCCACAGAGCCCCCTAAAAGAGGAACCCTCCTCCAAACAGTCCAATATAGCTCTGAAATGCTGAGTGCCACTTTGAATAGAAAACCAGAAAACCAGTATGGGATGAGGTGCAATGGAATATCCTGGGGGAAGGCTTGGTTGACTGGCTGGCACCCCGACCAGAAGCACTCCTCTTAGGAAGTGAGAATGCATTGCAACATTTGTCACTGATCTCATTTGCTCCTTTTAGCTCTAAATTAGCAGAGTTTCTGTTGCATATTTCCCCCCTAAGTATCAGCTTTAAACTGTTCCATTTTAAAGTCAACAACCTTGTTTGTACATTAGATACAACAAGAAGAAAAGGACTCTTACTGGGTCAAATCTTCCATTTATCTCCACATTTTTATCGCCAACTGTGGTCAGTCAAATTGTATTCTTCCTTGCCAGCACCTCCTACACTCCAGTTCAAAGTACAGGGGATGTGCAAAGCATGATGTTTCACTGCCCTAATCTGACTGAATGCCAATCGTATTCATATCTTCTATGAACCTGTCTAGTCCTTTCCCCTCAGCTCATTTATAGTGTTGGCTTTTGATGCTGTTAGTGAGGAAGAAAACCTTCAGTCAAGCATGCACTGTGTTAACCATTAGTCTCATTGTTGTACATTCCTTCTGTAATTTGTTCATCACACAACAGCACAAAGGTGCGTATCACAACCAGCTGGACTCTATTCTGTCTGCATGGTAGTAAGATACCATTTGTCGTGAAATGAAAAGCTCTGTGAAAAAAAGCATTTAAAAGCACACATTTGAGGACTGGCTGTAGCTTTTGTTCTCCCAATGAGCCACAGAAGCACATTCTTATGGCTGAGACTGCTGGTCCATCCAGCCCTGTAATGCTTGCTCTGGCTTACAGCAGCTCTCAAGATCTCAGGCAAAGGTCTGCCCCAGACCTTTGTTTTACCCAGAGCTGCTTGAGGTGTTGAAATGTGTGCAAGTGTGCCCATGGGGAATTTATGCTTTGCATATCTTTTTTGCATGTCCCTTCAGGATTCCTGCAGAGTCCTGCTGACTCAGTCCAGAACAGCAGTTAAATTGGTTGAAAGTACGCTGAACAAACCCACCTTTTGTCAATAAAACAGTTGCAGCATTCCTCTATTTGGAATATTACAAATGGCAATGAGGAAGAACTAAATTCACATGATTATCCACTGAACCGGAGCATGTGATCTACCACTGATATTAGGGGGGGCATGTATTCTACTTTATAGGCGACAGTCCTCTCTTCGAAGGGCAGTCTGTTCCGATTCCCGTTTAAGATTTTCATAGTTACACCTCAACAGCAGACTGAGCGGAAACACAGGTCACCTGGCCACAGTCATCCTTGCAAGGAAATGTACCCCTTTTTAGTGATACATTTCCTCTTTTTTGGCAGTGAGTATATGGTCAACCTGGGACGCGGGTAGTGCTGTAGTCTAAACCACAGAATCTAGGACTTGCCAATCAGAAGGTCGGTGGTTTGAATCCCCGCGACAGGGTGAGCTCCCGTTGCTCGGTCCCTGCTCCTGCCCACCTAGCAGTTCGAAAGCACGTCAAAGTGCAAGTAGATAAGTACGTACCGCTCCGGCGGGAAGGTAAACGGCATTTCTGTGCACTGCTCTGGTTCGCCAGAAGCGACTTAGTCATGCTGGCCACATGAACCGGAAGCTGTACGCTGGCTCCCTCAGCCAGTAAAGGGAGATGAGCGCCGCAACCCCAGAGTCATTTGCGACTGGACTTAATGGTCAGGGGTCCCTTTACCTTTCTATATGGTCAACCTACTTATGGGACTTTTCTTGACTTCTGGAGCATCTGTTGTAGCTGGGTGGCCTTCAGTAAGCTACTGTAACTTTCTTCTCAGAATTTTGAGGGTGGTAAATAGGATAAGATTTGTAAAACATGTTATATTTTGGAAGAATGCTAAGGAAGTTCTAAAAAATACACTTCTGTAAAGTTACTGTCATTTTGGAAATAGTTTACCAGATTGCCATATGTTGCCAGTAAATAAAACTTCAGTGGATACCACTGTCCCATACAACGCATACAAACACTTATTAATTGCATCCTAATTAAGTCCCTAACACACATATTGGGAAACATACTGGCCAATTAGTTAAACAAAGTTGCCTTGGCCAAGTTGTCAGTATTTGGCAGGTTGTTGACATTTCAATCAACACATGCATCAGAAAAGAAGCAGGATGATAAAAATATCTCCTGCTTTTCATAGAATAACTCTGATTCACTCAGGCCTGAGGGTGTGCAGAGCCAGGCCCCAATTTTAGATTTCCCCTTTACTCCAACACTGAGTTCACTACTTCTTCTAACTTGCTAATTCAAAACCTGTACAATAGGAGGGATGTGAAAGTCGATTTGGAAGTTGCAACTCCTGTTCGGCTATTTCCCCCCTTTAATGTCATGCATAGAGTATGTAGGAGTATGAGTGGAAACCACCCAGCATGGATACATTAAGAAAAAAACATACATCACCAATTATCCCTGATACATATGCCCTTTTGCCCCATTTCCAGAGATCAAGCAAGGGACCTTTTTCAGGTAGTCAATACATGAGCAACCTTTTTCTTGGGTAGGGTGCGTTCTCCATATCATTTGATTGTTGATTGTATGGAACTATGCTTTTATTGTGGGCTAATAGCACAGTGCTAACCATGTCCATGCAGAACTAATTGCTATTAGGTTCAGTGGGCTTTAGTCCCAGATAAGTGAGGGTTAGGATATTATTTATATATTTTAAAAATATTAAATACCACAATCCACCCCCCTCCTTTAACTATCTGCACAAACCTGGTGGCATAGAAAGGTTTTCAGCAAATGTTTAAGAATTAATACTGAAGACACCTGCTGAATCTCTATTAAAAGAGCATTCCACAAGACCGGGTCGATAACAGAGAAGGGTTGGTTTTGTGTTGACATCAGATTAGCCTTACCAACTTGGGGGACAACCTACAGAAGCCTTTCTCAACTGTGGATACTCAGATGCTGTTGGACTACAACTCCCACCATCCCTAGCTAGCAGGACCAGTTGTCAGGGATGATGGGATTTGTAGTCCAACAATATCCAGGATCTCAAGGTTGAAAAAGGCTGTTCTACAGAATATCTCGGGACGCGGGTGGCGCTGTGGGTTAAACCACAAAGCCTAGGGCTTGCTAATCAGAAGGTCGGTGGTTCGAATCCCCGCAAAGGGGTGAGCTCCCGTTGCTCGGTCCCAGCTCCTGCCCACCTAGCAGTTCGAAAGCACGTCAAAGTGCAAGTAGATAAATAGGTACCGCTCTGGCGGGAAGGTAAATGGCGTTTCCGTGCGCTGCTCTGGTTCGCCAGAAGCTGCTTAGTCATGCTGGCCACATGACCTGGAAGCTGTACGCCGGCTCCCTCGGCCAGTAAAGTGAGATGAGCACTGCAACCCCAGAGTCGGACACGACTGGACCTAATGGTCAGGGGTCCCTTTACCTTACAGAATATCTCAGTGATTAAGCTGCAATAGAAGGGCCCAGATACCCCTAAAGCATTCTGGTCTTAGTTGTTCAAAACTTTTTAAATTAATTCAAGAACTTTGAAATTGGTTTGGTGACAGAGGGGCAGCCAGTACAGATTGCAGCCAAAGTGTAGTTTTTAATTACTTCGAATTTGTGAAGGTAATTTTAGTAGGGTTTTTTTTTTAAAATCTGTTTTTATGTCTTACATTGTTACATTTTTACTGTGCACACCACCTTGAAATGGTTATTAACCAGAAAGCCAGGCCTCATTGCTGAATTGCCACTTTCAACACCTGCCCACTTGAGTGGGTGGATGAGTAAATGGAGCAACAATGTGAGGAGCAGCATAAACAAGTCAGCAGTTAGGAGTCAGCCTTCTTTGGCCTTTTCAGCTGGTTGAGAATGTGAACCTCTAATGCTAGCCCTGGTTGGGCAGGGAGCCACACAGTGGAGACATCTGCACCACATATTTAAATCACTCTTACACCATTTTAACCCCCCCCCAAAGTATTCTGCAAACTGTAGTTTGTTAAGGATGCTGACCCCACACAGCTACAATTTTCAACAGCCACCATTGTTGCAAATACAGGACTTTTTTGGGGGGGGGGGGTCCAGTGGGAAAATGCCATGGGAATTGTCAACCTCCTTTTCCTATATATGCCAGTTCCAACCTGGATTGGGGGGTGGGTACAGCTGCTACTTCTAAACAAGCATGGGAAAATTACTATACACCAGGGATGAGGAGCTTCAGGTCTGGGTGCTCCATGCGGACCTCCGGGCATCTCTGTGTGGCCCCCCAAGACTCTTCATGGGGCTTTGTAACCTCCCTGCTTGGCTGGAATGTCTCATTGAACTCTGATAATGCTCCTGACTTGAGAGGGCCATGGGAGTATGAAGAAACTATCCTACTGTACAAAAGCAAAAACTGCATTTACTGCTCTGCCATTTTTGCTGAAAGAGATCCCTGTAATAAATTCCGAAATCAAGCCACATCTAAAAGTGAAAACGCGATCACTTCTTCAACGTTAGCTGTCGACACAATATTTTGGGCGGTTGATTCTTGTTCTATTCACAAGGGCAGTGCAATGTGTCAACCTGCAAGCCTTATGGCAGTGCGATATCAGTGCCAACCAAGAGATACACACCACCCATTTAAACATTCACATTTAAATGCCCTCAGAACCGCCATTCTCCATGTGTTACAATTCACCATGCGGGGTCACTGAAATATTGAAATAGAATGATGAATGACAAGCGGATAATAATGAAGATCAGGCTGGTGGTATGCGTGTGTGTGAATAATCCGTTAACAGCACCTTCAGGATATGTCAACCTTTTCATAAATAAATCAGCAGTCACACAAGTGGTCACAAATGATTAAACATATGTTGCTACAATGACAAAGAACATCTTAATGAGGGCATTTGTGGCCTGGTCTTCCAATAATACGGGTAATATAATGAGATGACTGCAAGCCAAAAAAGAAAGGAGTAGAGGACCTTTTCACTGACTCAGAAATGTGTCATGTTAAACTGAAAGTTGCTATAGTGCAAATATATGATTCATAATTTAGAACCAGTGTGCTCTGACACTAGGCATGTCACACTCTGCTGAACATCTATTCAAGTATCCTTTCCAACAGCTGGGGGGAAATCCTCTTTTCCCTTAAGATATTGGAACTGTTTTGAGAGCATGATAAACCATGGTGGGACTTCAGGTTTGTGTACTGCCCCTACCATCCCATAAGGAAGTGTTTTAGCTATTTTTGCTTCCGCTTTTGATTAACTAAGCTTGTTGTGTTATCCAAACCTGGCAAACTGTGGTTTCCGAGCACAATTCAAAGGGTTGGTGCTGACCTTTAAAGCCCTAAATGGCCTCGGCCCAGTATTCCTGAAGAAGCATCTCCCCCCACATCATTCTGCCTGGACACTGAGATCCAGCTCTGAGCACCTTCTGGCGGTTCCCTCCCTGCGAAAAGTGAGGTGACAGGGAACCAGGCTGAGGGCCTTCTCGGTAGTGGCGCCAACCCTGTGGAACGCCCTCCCAACAGATGTCAAGGAAATAAACAACTACCTGACTTTTAGAAAACATCTGAAGGCAGCCCTATTTAGGGAGGTTTTTAATTTTTGATGTTTTATCACTTGCTTATTATTATTATTAATTATTAATAATATTAATATTGTTTTATTATTAATTATTAATAATAATATTATTATTAATAGTATTATGTTAGGAGCCACCCAGAGTGGCTGGGGAAACCCAGCCAGATGGGCAGGTTATTATTAATAATAATAATAATAATAATAATAATAATAATAATAATAATTGATTTTGCAGCTCAGATCACAGTGTCCAATGCCATGGAACTTTCCTAGAAACAGCAAGCAGTGCAGAATGCGGTCCTGCCAGCATATTACAGCCCTCCTCAAAGATCTGTGCTGGCTGCTGATTTTACTGTTTGACTGTTGGTATCCCTTGACATCTTAGGAACACTTTACTTGAGGGATTGTCTTGCCCCATATATGGCTGCTTGACCACTTCAATCTGTGGAACTTGCACTTCAGCAAGTGTCATACAATGTTCATTCCATATCTGTGAAGAGTTTCTCTTGTAGCGTAGCAGCATTTTTTCTTTGGAATTCCCTGCACATGCACATTCAGTAGGCACCTTCATTATACTCTTTTAGATCCCCACTAAAACTTTCTTTTTTTAATTGCAAGAAGTTCATCCAGATATAAAGTTTTATTGTGTATTCTTATCAGGAAATTCTGCTAATTTTATCTGTATATCATTAATAATTATTATACCACTTTACAGGTATGTACCTTAAGAGGTATGTTGTTGTTTTTTATCAAATACAGTGGTACCTCGGGTTACAGACGCTTCAGGTTACAGACGCTAATCCAGAAATAGTACCTCGGGTTAAGAAATTTACCTCAGGATGAGAACAGAAATCGCGTGGCAGTGGCAGCGGGAGGCCCTATTAGCTAAAGTGGTACCTCAGGTTAAGAACAGTTTCAGGTTAAGAATGGACCTCCAGAACGAATTAAGTTCTTAATCCAAGGTACCACTGTAGTGTATAAAAATTCTTAAATAGTTGAGGCATTTCCATTTACATGTTTCAAAAAGTAAAGTCATCGAATGTACATGCCTCACAGTGAATGGGATGAGAATCAGCTTGTCAGAGCCATAGCTGTCAACTTTTCCCTTTTCTTGCGAGGAATCCTATTCAGAATAAGGGAATTTCCCTTTAAAAAAGGGAAAAGTTGACAGCTATGGTCAGAGCTCACATGTGGCTGTAATTATGATTGATAAATATATATGGTTTGATGGGGCAGGTGGGTGGCACAAGTCAGAGATTTGTGGATCTGACCTGATTCTGAGAAGTTTTCTCAGTCTTGTGGAGACTCTCTTGTCTACTCTCAAAATTCCACATCTATTCTGCTTGGTGAGGAGCCTCAACTTTTGCATGTGGCAAACTAGCAACAGATGAGTAATTCCTCCTCTGATAAATAACGCCAGTCTTACTGGGACTCCTTTTTTAGAGAAGGGAGAAGGCTGAAAATACGCTCATCATTCCACAAATGTTTCGCTGGGTTACAGACCAAAACATTGGCTTCACATTTTGCTTTTAAGCAAAATTTCAGCCGCAACTCCTGTGTAGTAAACGGTTTAGCCAGACACTGTAAGTGAAAAAGATTATCCTTGTCTAGGGTTGTTGGTATTGGTCTGTAACAGATTGGCTAGGTCCTTCAGTGCTTCTGTATTTGAAGTGAATCCACAGATCTAGTTACAGGTAGGTAGCTGTGTTGGTCTGCAATAGTCAAAACAAAATTTAAAAAAATTCCTTCCAGTAGCACCTTAGAGACCAACTAAGTTTGTTATTGGTATGAGCTTTCGTGTGCATGCACACTTCTTCAGATACCATGCACACAAAAGCTCATACCAATAACAAACTTAGTTGGTCTCTAAGGTGCTACTGGAAGGAATATTTTTTATTTTGAATCAACAGATGCAGACAGACCACACATTTAAAGCGCATTTTCAGAATCCTGAGAACTGTAGTTTGCAAGGGTGCTGGGATTTCTAGCTCTATGAGGACTTTACTACAGTTCTCAGGGTTCTTGGGGTGTGCTTGAAACATATTTATGTAGTATGTAGGCAGCCCATATCTCTATGTAAGTCTAGTTTTGCTTTGATGATCAAGCTGCCTTTTAAAATGCAACGGCCAGGGCACACATTCATTGCAGCCTTTTTTCAAGGACCTCTTCCCCTCTGCCTACTTCCATATTGTTTTCTTCCTCATTTTTAGCTTTAGAAAGGAATGAAATATTTGAAAATACAATCACACACACGGAAGGAAGAAACAACAACACCTGAAGGTCAGGGCAAATAGCTGCCATCTGGCAATCTCGATGCAGCATAGCAGTGGAAGACGTTTTAAAAGAAAACAGCTCATTTCACTTACTAATGATTTCCCTCATGTGTATAATTATGGCATTTAAAATGTCCTTAATATTTGCCAGTTTTCAGTGACTTACTGGTAATTTTACTCAAGGAAGCTATCAAAAGACCCAGTAAAGGGCAGGGAGCCATGAATAAACTATGAAAATTCCTTTGAGCATTCCTTTAAATTAAAACACACACACACACACACACACACACACATAAGCATAAAGCTATGAGCAGTTCAGTGCAGATGTCAGCATGTTGTCTCAGAGCTGCTCATTGTACAGAAGAATAGGACGTGTGCATATGAAATATATATATATATTTAAAGGTCCAGTAGGACCTTAGAGACCAACTAAATTTGTTCTTGGTATGAGCTTTCGTGTGCATGCACACTTCTTCAGATGCATATGACACAGATGCTCTCACAAATACATAATAGAGCAGTCAATGGGGGCCTTAACTACATTGTAATTATATGGTTCAGTAGCAGACATTTGGGCTGAAAGCTTATGGCCCTGGGCTAAAGGATACACTGGATCTCCCCCTCCAAGGTCAGAGAGGGAGATCTGAAATTGGATTTCCCTCCGTGCTGCCGTGGCAACTTCCAGGCCTGTGCAACTCTCATGTTGATAGGGCTGAAAGGGGGGCATGTCAGGGCATAGAATCATAGAATCATAGAGTTGGAAGAGACCCCAAGGGCCATCCAGTCCAACCCCCTGCCAAGCAGGAAACACCATCAAAGCATTCCTGACAGATGGCTGTCAAGCCTCTGCTTAAAGACCTCCAAAGAAGGAGACTCCACCACACTCCTTGGTAGCAAATTCCACTGCCGAACAGCTCTCACTGTCAGGAAGTTCTTCCTAATGTTTAGGTGGAATCTTCTTTCTTTTTGTTTGAATCCATTGCTCCGTGTCCGCTTCTCTGGAGCAGCAGAAAACAACCTTTCACCCTTCTCTATATGATATCCTTTTATATATTTGAACATGGCTATCATATCACCCCTTAACCTTCTCTCTTCTCCAGGCTAAACATACCCAGCTCCCTAAGCTGTTCCTCATAAGGCATCGTTTCCAGGCCTTGGACCATTTTGGTTGCCCTCCTCTGGACATGTTCCAGCTTGTCAGTATCCCCCTTGAACTGCGGTAGGGCAGTTTGAGGGGGGCAGTGTTTCTCCGAGGAGGATCCTTCAGATCAGAATTTTCCTGGTTCCCTGACACGCCTCAGTCCCATGGGAAATTTATGCTGCCAGGCTTGGAGCCAGCGTCCAACCCTTATATTTCCCTCCCATTGTTCCCAGTGCGAGGGAAAGAAGAACAACAATCAAAGATTACAAACTCAGAAAAAAGGGCTCCACCCTCACTTCCATGCTCTGGCAAGTGACCAGCCCAGCACAACTTTGGATAAGGTTGTTAAGCTGCCTGCAGATTTCTCACTCCCCGCTTTTTAGGATTGCACTGTTAAAGAGTGAAATTTTCAATATGCTTATTCAGAAGGAAGTGCCCAATGGACACAATAAGACTTCCCTCCAGGGACAAGAAGTGAGAAGGGCACCTGCTTTGGGGCAGAGGCCCAGCAGTTTGCTGATAACAGATTTAGGAAACTTACTCATACATGTATCAGCCAGGCAGGGTGGACTATGTTATAGGTACACCGAGGCAAACAATGTTGTGTGTCATCATAGTAACACATTGGGACAGATCCAGACCAAGTTAGCTGCACTTAGTTCCCATCAATGATGCTTAAGGCATGAAAATGAACCAAGTTCAGCTAATGCCCCATCTGCAATATAACTTTAAAGTAGTATCACACCACTTTAAACAATCATGGCTCAAGACTCCTGGGAACTCTAGTTTATTATGCATTCAAGATTTGCCAGGAGAAGCTTATTCTCTTTACAGAGCTACAATTCCCATTGTGGTTTAATAGTCAACCCCTCTTCCCAGGGAACTCTGGGAATTGAAGCTCTGAGAGGGGGATAGGGAATCTGTTACAAACTACAGCTCCCAGGATGCTTTGGGGGAAGTCATGCCTCTTTAAAGTTGTACTGCCTTAAATTTATGGTGCAGATATTGCCTAACGTACAGCATGAGCCACCTAACCACGACTACTCAGAAGTAAGTCTTACTGAATTCAGTAGGGCTTACTCCCAGTCAAGAATTGCATCCTTAGTCTGGATCGAATTCATTTCAGAAATATATCCAGTTAATTAATTTAATAGATTTATAAACCATTTCAGGGCAGATGCTGAAGTTGAGGCTCCAATATTTTGGCCACCTCATGAGAAGAGAAGACTCCCTGGAAAAGACTCTGATGTTGGGAAAGATGGAGGGCACAGGGAGAAGGGGACGACAGAGGACGAGGTGGCTGGACAGTGTTCTTGAAGCGACTGGCATGAGTTTGGCCAAACTGCAGGAGGCAGTGGAGGATAGGGGTGCCTGGTATGCTCTGGTCCATGGGGTCACGAAGAGTCGGACACGACTGAACAACAACAAACCGTTTCACAGCCAGAAACCACTGAAGTGGTATTATTATTATTATTTATTATTTATTAGATTTGTTAGTTGCTTTATTTTGCCCAGGGCAACCCAAAGCGATTTATAAAGAGACAGACAGACAATAAACTCCACATAAATACATTAAAAGCAAGAGAAAAAAGAAATACGTTTTTTTTAAAAGCAACCAACCCACTTTTAAAAGGCCACAGATAGTTAAAGGCCAAAGGCCTGGTTATAGCAGAAAGTTTTTCCTGGCACCTAAATATACCTAGTGATAGCACCAGGCAAGCCTCTGTGGGGAGATCATTCCACAAATGGGGAGTGAAAGGCCCATTCTTGTGTCGCCACCCTCCAGATCTCTCAAGTGATTATTGCAAGGTCTGAGTCAGTTCATATGGAGAAAGGTGGTCTTTGAAGTACTGCGGTCCTGAGCCATCTAAGGCTTTATAGGTCAAAACCGGCACTTTGAATTGATCCCAGAAACCAATTGGCAGCCCCACATACAATGTGATGCAGAGAAAACAGGCAACTGAAGAACCAAGGCACTAAATGTGCTTAGCAAGAAGTGGCAAGTTTCTCATGGTTTCTCCATCAATGCCGGAAAATAATATCTATCTTTAGGGAGCTAATGCACTGTACAACAGATGTGTGATGGTTTCAGACCGAGTTTTTTGTTGTTTATTTTTAAAAGTTGGCTTATAACACGTTGCAGTGATCCAACCTAGAGGTTACCAGAGCATAGACAACAGAAATTAGGCTACCTAAACAACAAGACAATATATATGTTTGTGTGTATATATTGGATCAGTGTAAATAGCTGGGGGGGGGGAGGGATACAGCAAAACACAGTAAATATGTGATATCTGGAAGGCCAAGAAACCTTCTTTTCTCCTACTCACCCTATTTTCTTTCATTTCTGAATTGATTCTCTAAATGGACGGAGCAGACCAATTCCAATGGGAACAGCAGGAACCATGATAGTGGAAATAAGAATTCACCAGCATAGCAGTTCTTTCTTTCCCATGGAGCAATTTCTTTTGTAGTTATTGTACCAAAGAGAGAGAGAGAAACTTTCTATGTTATACTGCAAACCAAGCAGGTATGCTTGTGTTGAGTCAACATAATTTTGTTTGGGCAACACTGGTTTATAGCCCCAACAGCCAGACCTTAGGAAAGCATTGCCAGCTCTCATAATGCATCCTTAGAGGTCAAATATACCTTTGTGGAAGCAAAACATATCAAAAGAAATACAATTCAGAATTTCCCTGCCGGGGACAGGATTTTGGGCGTTTCCTTGCATCAGACATGTTTTTATACAATAATGTTTGCCCATAAAATGGGTTGCTGAAAAGTTACAGATGAGCAATTGTTTTCAGGGAGGGTAGCATGAATGAGTGCCAAATGAGTGTACATTTCACACAAACTGTAAAAACCAAATGACATGTAGGGTGAAGTCCAAGGTTGAAAGATAAAGAGCATCACACTGTTGGTTTTACAGCTTGTGACAAAGAACTGTGTGTTGGTATAAGACCAATAAAGTACAACAATATTCATCATCTATAAAAAGAAAATAAGGGGATTGGGAAGAGTTATGCCAGGACTGTCATCACAGGATTCTAGAAATAAAATGTGGTTTGTTTGTTTTTTTAAAAAAAGTTATACCTGAGCCAAAAAGAAAGGGGGAGGGGAAAGATTCCAAATGTATACAGAAGATAACTCTATGGAAGAAAGCAACACAGGTACATCCATCCATTTAAATCACTAGTAACAGTCACAGAGAATCCTGGGAACTGAAGTTTATCAAGGGTGCTGGCCTCGCAGAGTTGCGGTTCCCAGCACCCTTGATAAACTACAGCTCACAGGATTCTCTGTGACTATTAAAGTGGTATGATAGTGCTTTGAATGTAGGTATGGATGGGACCAGGCATGATCGCAACATATGAAGGAGCACCTCTGCCCCAACATCATGTATGATGGGTAATCCCTCCCCAGAGTGGGACGAGCTGCCTTGTCCTCCTGGTCTGGACATGGTCACTGGCTCCATCCCTGGGTCTGATTGGAGGGGGTCCACTTTGGGGAGGGACTGCTCTTTATCAAGGGCAAGACAACGACTGGCTGGAACTTAAGATGTTACTTTCCCCCTCCTCCCTCCCATTCCTTTTTCCTCATGTGTTATGTCCTTTTAGATTGTGGACCGAAGGCAGTGATCACCATTGAACTTTTTTTTTTGTAATCCACTCTGAGAGCTTTTTTGGCTAATGGGTGAGGTATAAATATTGTAAAATGAATGAATAATAGCAGATGGGGGAGGATTCTGAACCCTCCCCCAGCCTGCTAGTCCACCTCTTTAAATTATCCCAGCCACACATTAGGATTATGAAGGAAACACAGTTTCCACCATGATGTCTATTTCCTCAGTTGAATGGCGTTAGTAGTATTAAAGCACAAATGGATGACCACTTGAAACAGTAATTTTATTTTATTGGTTTTTTATTGTCTGTAAGCTACCTTCAGTTTTCCCCCCATACGAAAAGGGGCTTATAGCATCTAATATAAATAAATATGCATGCATAAATTTAGTTTGTTTCATTTGAGCCACAATTAAAGCAGTGAGCATGCAGTGGGGTTGACTGGGAAAATAGAAGGCAGGAATTAACAGTGCCCCAATACTTTTTTCTAGCGCTGGTCCCACCAGGGCTGGAGATGCATTTGGGTTCTTCTTCATGCAGAAAAAGTCATGGGCCGGCACTGATTAAATCACTAAAAAATGGAAGTCAATGAGTCAGGAGGAATTAAAAACGCCTACACTGCCAAGACTTTACATCAGCCATGCAGATGCCAAGCAGGCTCTAAAACCTTCATCAGCCACACTGAGGAAACTTAGGAAAGGGCTGTTTTTGAAGCTGCTGCTTTCCCTCCCTCCCTCCCTCCCTCCCTCACAACTTGGGGTATATGGAGAAAGGTTGTTTCCAGCACCTCACCCTCCAAATTTCTGAATTCTTGCCCATCACTATTTCTTGGTACAATTAGGCATTATTTATTTCTGTCCATTAACCTGCTTGAATATATGCAATAATGATTGGTTTCCTTCTTAGAATTAGGGTCTGGGTATAGTTGCCAGGTTAATTTTGCCCAGTGTAGCATTGCTCCAGGGCAGCGTGCGAAATTAAAATGGTGGCGAACACCTGCTCAGCACCATTGGAAGCATGAAGGATCCAGAGTGAGAAGGGAAAGTGCAGACCTGGCCACCAACTCCTGGAAGCCAACCCTTTCAGGCCCCCACAATATTTGGGGGGTGGACCCCTCAATTTTCCAAAAAATCAGGGCCAAACGCAGAGCTAAGCATAGCACAGTGAAGCTTCAGTGGCCAGCTCCTTCTCCTGCCATGGAGGGGAAGGAGAAAGCAGCCCATGGGGGGTAGCAGCAGCAGCAGGAGGAGGACTTGCTGGCCATTGAAGCCATGCTGCCACCATGTTCCTAGATCTTCTGACATCCTGATGTGACATCCCCTCCCCCAATCTCCCTCACAAGCTGGTGTCGACCCTCTGGGCCTGTTGATTCCCTTCAAACCTAGCCATCCTTGGTCATGCACCTGAAAAATGGTCAGCTTGGGGAAACTGGCCAAACAATTGTAGTGTTGCCAAGACACCCAGACCTACACAGGCAGTGTCATTGTCACATGTTTTCCCCACCAAATCCCCAGTGGGGATTGTAAACCTGCCCCTCCCCCAGTCAGTGGTGAGCTGCATGCTCCGCTACCAGGGCGGAGAGGGAGACGGGGGGTGTGGCTGGCGCCCCGGGGGCGTGGCACGTGTTCTGGGGGCATGACATGTGCCTGTGGGGGCGTGGTGTCCAGCGCGTGGGGGTGTGTGTCGCGTGTCATGGGGTGCCGCGGTGGCACCCTACTGGAATAGTGGTGCCGGGGCGGTCCGCCTCCCTCCGCACATCCCGTTCCTCCGCCAGTGTCCCCAGTGGTTATACACAGCAGTATAGCTTGCCCTGCTAGGGCCTGGTGTGGGAGCATACAAGCTGCGTCATGAGGACAGGGCATGCCAGGGGAGCAGGGTGTGCCACCAGAGCAACTGCATTCTTCTCAGGAATCCTCCAGCTAGAGGGGGGCTGAGGGGGCGCAGAAGGTGTGTGCTGGCCCTGTGTTGCTTTCCTCGGGCAGTGCTGGGCCTGCAGGGTGCCCGTGCCCCCACTTTCTTCCTGGGCACCCTCCAGCTGGGAGGGACTCAGTCGCTCGGGCATCCTGTGAGCCCACACCACTTGTGGGGCTGGCGCATGCCTTTTGCATCCTTCTCAGCCACCCCCCCATTTATTTATTTAATTTATATACCACCCTATACCCTTCAAACCCAGCCTGCATGTGAATGGGATTTCAGCAACATCCAGAGGGCACCCTGTTGATTAACCTTGGTTGTCTACAACATAGGTTGTGGGGATCAGTGATGGTTGGGCCTTTCTCACAGCTGGTGTAGCTCTGGAATAGTAGGGTTTTTTGTTTTTGTTTTACAAGATACTTGAATTTCACACATTGATGGCTTTCTATGCTTCTGGTTTACCACTAAGTTGCTGAACTTAGAGGACAGGAAGTTGTCTGGACGTGCCTTAACTTTGTGGTAAAGTCTCAGCATGCAAGACCTGGGGAAAGCGGGGAGGGGGAGTTGCAGAAAAAAAGTAGCCTGACAGCATGAATTCATTCTATGCAGTTTGTGGTCTGAAGCCAGACATGCCTTGTTTCAACCCCATTTGTTGCGCAGAAACCACAAACAGTCCATTTATGGCCACTGCAAATCATATGCATTTTCTCTCCACACAAAGCAGTTTTTTGTGCTTTCTGCATATGTGAAATTCTACACACAGTTTGCAGGACACCCCCCCACCACCTAGGAATGTGTTTTTGCCAGTAGAAAATGCATCACACTTTAAGTGTCATTACCTCATATCATTTTGTGTGTGTGTCACACACACACACACACACACAAACACACAGTGCTTACTCTCATTTTCCTACTCATTGAAATACTGCCCCTCAGTGAGGCCAACTTAGATTCACAAAATGTTTAGGGGTATGCGCACTCCTGTGTACCCCCAGAAAAAAGCACGGTATACATACACCATACCATTATTGCAGTTTGCCTATTTCTATATGTGTTCCATTAAAAAACAATCTGTACCTCCCTTCATCATTGGTTTCTAGAGTGGTGTACAGCTATTAAATATATATATGACCATCGCAATAACACAAATCAAACAGCATAAAACAAAAGGTAGCAACAGCAGGAGGCAAACATCACAAAGGACTTTAAATATTTAAAGGCCTGGCAGCAAAAAAGGAAGTCTTTGCCAAGATGCCTAAAAGTTAAGATAGATGCCCGACACACTTCCCTGAGGAAGAAGTTCCACAGATGGCATGCCACAGCCCTCTCCCTGGTCTCCACCTGCCTTATTTCTGATGGTGCCAACAGACCGACCGCATCAGCAGTATGTAACAGCCAGGCTGATGTGGGAGCAGGTGATCCCCTAAAGGCAAGGGAGGGCAAGAGGTAGATCAGGATCTACTGGCAGATCTCCAGGTGATTTGCAGTAGATCAGCCAGGATTCAGACAACAAAAAGGCACCGCCTCACCTCCCAGGTGTGTTGTTTTTTTTATCTGATTATTCTTAATTGCTGTAGAACACGATCACCCAGGAAACATAGCAATATTGGCAATCCCAATGGACCAAGATGTAGGCTACTTATTCCACACAAATATTTGCTTGGTGAGGTGGGTTGTTGGCCTCTTCTTATGTATGATTTAATTAACATTCTTCAATGGCAGCATAATAGGGGATGATTCAGGTCGGTGGTAGTTAAAGATGGTGTTTGGATTACTGGAATAAAACTAGAAAACCTCCCAGTGGTAATTTTTCTGCAGTTGCTTTCTTTAGTGTGTTTGAGTGGAATGAAAATAAGTAGCATACCACTTGACTAAACCTCATGAAAATTCCATAGCTACTACTACCCTAAGGGACCAGTTATTGGTACCTATATTATCCCCATATAATTTGGTCTCAAGGGCTGACCCTGTCAGCAGCAATAGGTTGAAGTGACCTGCTTCAGGAAGCACAAAGGCAGACAGAGGGCCAAGAAAGCAGACATTGGTTGTCTGAATAGTGGCGCAAGGCTTTTGTGGTGCTGTTGGCCTTCACTTGCTTTGTATTAAGATTTTGTATTAAGATTTTTTGAGTAAATACATAAATTAAGGTTGCAATCCTAACCATGTCTACTCAGAAGTCCTATTGAATTCTGGGGGGTTTATAAAGGGGTTGCAGCCTAAATGCTTTGCAAATTAAGGATCTCTGCCACCTACCCACCAAAGCATTTCTTGCGGGAGGCAGTGGGAAGACAGGAGTGCCTGGCATGCTCTGGTCCACGGGGTCACGAAGAGTCGGACACGACTACGACTAAACAACAACAAAGGCAAGCAGCTAACAAGACATCTGCTTGAGACTGGGAGAGTTTCTGCTGGTCAGAGTAAACAATAGAGGCCTAAGTGGATAATGAATCTGAACTGCTATAAGACAGTTTCTTATGTCCCAAGATTGAAACAACACTGAGAAAGGTAATCTTATAATTCTTAAAAATATAACTGCACAGCCCCCCCTCCAATTTATGCAATTTGACCTTTAACATCAGTTTAGCCCCTTTGATCTATGACCTACCTGGTGGTGGTGTATTTGAAGCATGTACATGATTCACTTCCCAAATTTGCTTCATAAAAGATGTGTATTGACATTTGCAAAGGGAGGCAGTAAATGCAAATGTAATTTCATCTTCCTTTGATCTCCCTGCTATTCAGACTCCTGCGATCCACCCACGATAATTATACCAGGAGCACTCGCCAGCAGTGCCGTAAAACAAGACATCTCTTTCCCCACATAGTGAAACCAATATGCAGGTATTTTAAAAAAACATTATTGTTTGGGTTTGTTTGTGTATAAGACCCTGCACCAATAAACCAATAGAGAAAACACCAGTTTTCAAACTTGTGCTCCAGTGCTATGTCCATGGATTCGTAGGGGAGTGGGTTGCTGCTAAATTCTTGGGGTCTTGGAGGCCTTTTTTTTTTAAAAGGAATTAAAAAAAACACCCTATGGTTAAAAACTAAATTTTGATGCAAAGTGGCACATACTTTGCCAGCAGAGTGGAGAAATGGGGGAGCCACATTTTTCTCCTAAGCCATTGGGCCGTTGATCTCATCTTTGTGGGTTTGTTCGAACCCAATACAGAAAGCTGGAATTCTCTAGGGATTTTGTAGCACTGATGATGTGTTTCATACCATGGATCAGAGCTGTCAACTTTTCCCTTTTCTTGCGAGGAATCCTATTCGGAATAAGAGAAATTCCCTTTAAAAAGGGGGAAAGTTGACAGCTATGCCATGGATGGCTATCATACAGCTACATCTTAATCCCAGAATTGTGTCCTTGGTTTAGACAACGGAGGGAGAGAGAAAATGACAACAACACAGAGAACTTAACACTTTGGACAATCTCATTTTGCCCCAAATGTTGCATGTTCCTTATGCATAGGCTGTTGAAAAGAGGAAAAATGAAAGCAGATGTTTGTTGGATTTAGACCTTGTAGTTGTCTAATATCTGAAATTAGATAGTGACAAATAGGGGAAACATTGTGGGTTCCCCCCCCCCCCTGAAAAACTCAGACGTGAGCTGTGATGGAAAAGTTTATTACTGTGTCTTATTGTCACCAGTTAGGAAGTTCTGGCATTCACGTGTGATGAAGTGGTTCTGCTGGAAGAAACTAAATATGATGAAAACAGGGCAAATTTTCAAAAAAGGAGCATTTGTAAAAGTGTCTTCTGCCAAACTAAACAAGCTAGACTATTTAAAAGAATCCTAGAGTAAAGTCAATTGTGGTGGAACGCCAGATTTTTTTAAGAATAGATGCTTTCCTTATTATCATACGCAGCTGCTACTTATATATCCATAACTTAAACGCCTGTGTATGGTAATATAGCCAGCACACACCCCCAGCAAGGACAGACCAGCAAAACATCTTTATACAGGGTATAAAATAAATGTGTGATCTCATTTTTATGTTAATACAATTTTATGTTAATGTCTGCACCTGTTGAGAATATTAAGATCTTAATGACTAATATCAGTAATATACGCGCACAAACGGCCATAGCTGAACTAACCATACACTTTAAACCAGGGGTCAGCAAACTCTTTCAGCAGGGGGCTGGTCCACTGTCCCTTAGACCTTGTGGGGGGCAGGACTATTTTGGGTGTGTGTGTGTGTGTGAAATGAACGAATTCCTGTGCCCCACAAATAACCCAGAGATGCATTTTAAATAAAAGCACACATTCTACTCATGTAAAAACACCAGGCAGGCCCCACAAGTAACCCAGAGATGCATTTTAAATAAAAGGACACATTCTACTCATGTAAAAACACGCTGATTCCTGGACCATCCGCGGGCTGGATTTAGAAGACGATTGGACTGGATCCGGCCCCCGGGCCTTAGTTTGCCTACCCATGCTTTAAACATTAAAACTTGTATGCATGACACAACACAATGTGTATCACACAACAACTTTTTGTATTCACACAGGGTTCACTTATGAAAATGCACAAGTGTGACTGTGCATAATAAGACGAGACCGCTCCGTCATACTGTCAAAGCATGAAAGCAAATGTTCGTATAGAGTCAGCAATTCTCAGTTCACAGCACAAGTTCGCAAGCTGTTATTCAGAAGGGTGCATGCCTTGAACATGAAATATATACGTGGTTAAGAATTACATTAAACGTATGCAAGATGGTTGGACCCCAGGCTCCCTTCTGGAACACCAGGCCCTGGCAATTTGTACCGTTTCCCCAGCCCAGCCCCCACTCTTCATCTCTGAGTGTAGCATAGGAACTGCTGTCATGAATCTGAACCCCCAGAAAAAGTTTGTGACTATAATCGGTAGGAATAGTACTGTATATATACCGTATACCGGTATACAGTTCCTCAGTGAACTGTAATACCTCATTTACCAATGAAGGGAAGAATGGGACCAGTGTTAGCTTCAAGTTCTTTTTTGTGGGAAAGGCTTGAGCAAGATAATTTCAGTGGTCCCACCTCCTTACCAGCATCCCATTTGTTTGTCCCCACTGTCCCATCTCGGGCCAGTCTGCACAACCATCTGGAAATATTGTGCAAGGCCAGTGGAGAGAGAATGCTCTGTTTCCTCCCAATGCTGATTGGGTCCTCTGCTCAAGGTCCCTCTCAGCAGATGGCCCAGTGATGCCGACCCACCGAAACCAGCGTGAATGAGATCATGCCTACTTGTCCTGCTTACAAATTGTGCATGAGCTTTGTTCGCAGGTTCGGTGACTGCTGGGATGGAAGAGTAAGGAAGGTCCCACGTGCCCACATGCATGTGTTCTTTGCCAATGAATTTCCATTCAATTTCAAAGATTTTTTTAACAATTTAACGTCAAATTTAATACAAATTAAAATAATTTTTATAAGTTGACTTCCACCCTTCCTCCCTGGTGTTTCCATTCCCTGCCGCATTATGTATCATACTTTTATCCATTGCACTTAGTCCAATACGTACATGGTCACGCTCCGAAGCTTCTTGGTAATGGAGTCAACTAGATGCCATCCCATGCCCTGCCCCTCCTCGCCTGTTACAAAGTCCTCCATCTCCATCCAAGGCAGTGAGTGGCAACCAATGGGCAATCTTCATCACCCCGATACCTTCAGGGTGCTTTAAGGGGGTGTGTTTTGCCTTTGCTACCCCCATTCCTCCACCCAAGACTTCTCTGAGCTCAGAGAAGCTGCTTCCATGTTTGTGACATGACCTGGAAGTCCCCTCATACATGCATGCATTCCATGATGATGCATAAAGCAATCCAGATATCTCAGGGCTTCCAATAATTGAGGATGGGCAGGTAGGAAGAGGGTTCCTGTTTCACAGCCATTGCCCAAAGCTGGGTCTCCAGCTGTTTTTGGACTACAATTCCCATTATCCCTGACCACTGGTCCTGCCAGCTAAGGATGATGGAGTTGTAGTCCACCGATAGCTGGAGACCCAAGTTTGGGAAACGCTGCTCTAAGGTAAATTCACACAATTATTGTCGCCTCTACAAAAGTTTTAGTATCAACTTACCATGGACATCTTTATTTGCATTTTGGTTCTGCGAACAGACTGCTTCAGACTTCTGTTATCAAACCTGTTCAGATATATCCTGGCCAACAATGGGATCCATTTATGCCAAGCACCATAATGTGTAAGTACACTTTCCTATTATTATATTTTCAGTCCAATTATTAAGCCAAACAAATTTGTGTGTACAATACTCCTTTATTTTCTATAGTGTGGAAGATTGTGATTCTACAGCTTTAGGTATAGATGTATAAAAAAATGAATGTATAAACTGATATCATTTTAGGTTCAATCCTAATCCCAGTTGCCTGGAAGTAAACCCCATTGAATTAAATGGGCTTACTGCTCAACAGACATGGTTAGGAGTCCTGCTGTAGCTGTTAGGTAAAGGCTACTGGGATGCCATTTAGTTCATGGCCTCTTTACTCATTGATACTAAACATATTTGCTGTCATTTTGAGACCAAGCCTTTGTTATAGTTGTATATTAAATATGTAATTATATTAAAATTATGATGCACTTTATTTTTTGTAGAGAATTAGGGTGTGTGATACAGCTCATCTGGTGTCCATGGCCTCTATAAAGGTAACATTTACCCCTGACCATTAGGTCCAGTCGCAGACAACTCTGGGGTTGTGCACTCACTCATCTCACTCTATAGGCTGAAGGAGCCAGCGTTTGTCCGCAGACAGGTCATGCGGCCAGCATGACTAAGCCGCTTCTGGCAAAACCAGAGCAGCACATGGAAACGCCATTTACTTTCCCGCCGGAGCGGTACCTATTTATCTACTTGCACTTTGACGTGCTTTCGAACTGCTAGGTGGGCAGGAGCTGGGACCCAAGCAACGGGAGCCCACCCCAGGGATTCGAATCGCCAACCTTCTGATTGGCAAGCCCTAGGCTCTGTGGTTAGACCACCGCGCCACCCGCGTCCCACATGGCCTCTATACATACATATAAATGGCAAGTAGCACTGTTGTTCCATTGCAGGGGAATTAAAAGTAACAGTAATAATGTCTTTATTAATCTCTTTATTAGGACCACTTAAATATCCACATATGTCTGTAAATGGTCGTTTGAGCTCCCGTGTGTAGTTTTTCTTTTTTCTTTTGGTACGGGGGAAAAAATGTGCTGAATTCCCCCCAAAAAAGGAATTTTATTGTATACAAATATACAAGCCACAAAGAACAAGATCAGTCCAGAAGAGTAAAGCTCAGGGGCCCACACACCCCTTGAAAGACCACTGCTCCTAAGCTTTAAGAAGGAATCTCCTGAAGATAGGCAAGGAGTCTTCTAGCAGCAGCAAATAGAAGGTGTTATCTGGAAATCAGCTTTTCAAGGCCCTGCCCTTTCGTGCTCTGGTTCTGCAGCTTCAGTAGCACTGTGAGACATCTACTTGGACCTCTGTCTCATCTTTCTCCTTTTGCGCTTCAGCCTGCGCTTTCGCTTCCTTCGCCTCTTAGCTCTCATGTCAGGGTGGGGCCCCCGGGCTCAGTCCTGAGAACAGGCAGCAAGGCTGTGGCCGGATGGCGACGGATAGACCTCGCCGGCCACCACAGAGCGGCTCCGGCACAAAATGGCAGTGGCGGCAGCAGAGGGGGGAAAAGCCCATGTGTAGTTTTTTCAGACCAGATGCAAAACAAAACAAACTGTAAGGGAAGAGGAAGGCGGGTAGGGTGGAAATAAGTAAATGTTGCAAGATGTTAGTAAAAATGGCTTTACTAACGGCAGGAGTTGCACATTTCCCACTGGCATGTGCCAGCAAGAGCAAGTGATGGACTGGCAGGTGGTCTTCATTATGCAGCTCATTCACAATGTCAAGAATCTTAGAAAGGTGATGCTGCACCTAAAAGGTTATCAGGTTGGAGCCAAGGAGTCTAAAACAATTTCTTTGACAATACTGTAATGGGTAATATCTCTGACACCTTTCCAAGATCTTACCTGGCATAATACATTAAAAATGGGAAAGCACAGTACTTGGCAGAGCCTTTCTCTGTTCCCTTATCTTTTTTACCCCTTCTATCTATAAAGTCTCTTTCAAAAAGCTTTCTCATTCTTTCGTCGCTTCTAAGCACCTGCAAAGGTATTGAAGTTGTAAGGGAGCTATTTTAATTATAAGCATTACAGTAATGAATTCAAGTACACTAATTTATCATAAATGACTTCCCCATCTGTCTCTAAAGTATGCTCCAAAAATTATGTGAATGTGATAATATTATGGTTCAAAGTTTACCACATTTTCCTTGTCAAGAATACAGCACATGTTAACTTTTAACGCTATATTACAGGAAGTGTGTGTGTGCTGTGTGGTCTCTTCCCTAATTTATTTGCACTTCAACCTATTGGGATCAAACATCAATCCCTGTAGGCAAAGGAAGATTGGGAAAAGAGACAGACATATGCCCCCAGACACACAGAGCAAAGCAACATCTCAATTGCTGCAACTATTTTTTTTTCCCATCCAGCCCACTGTACAAATTGTTCACGAGCATGGAGTGCTTCCAAAAGACCTAATTAGCAACTCACTGCAAACATTTTTGCATTAGCTAATGATCCAGCTACACTTGTAAGTAAACAGCACCAACATATCTAATCAATGCAAAAAAAAAAAAAAGACAGAGAGAAGGAGGAGGCAACAGAATGCCTATTAAACATCTGGATGCAATTTTCCAGTTTGGCTTAGAACAAAATGAAAAACACATGACGGTTCTTTTGATCTATGCCTCAACAAAGAAATTGTTGGTCTAAAAAAAAAAATAGCATACTGGCCCAGTCAATGTGTCATTTCATAAAACCTGGTCATTTTTCTTCAGCGTTCCCAAATTAATTCTGTTGGTTTCCTGCAATCTCTAATTTTACCATATTGCATGAAACCAGAAGAGATTCTTGGGGGCTGATCTTATTTTTCTTTTAAGCGCTCGTGATCTCTGCTACTGTTCCCCCCCCCCTTTGCACGTGAGGGTTCCCCCTCCCTCCCTCTTTGAGATCAAACACAAGGGCTTCATTGAGACAGCAGTGACTGTCTTAACCCTGTAATGTTGCTAAAATGGAAGATGAAGGAATCTGCTTGAATGCATTGTTACCAAGTAGCATGTGGCTTCCCACAAATGTTACTCTTCTGGTCTGTGTCTCATGCTCCAATCCCGCTAGGCCTTGGCCTGCCATATGGCCTGACTGAAACCGTCGTAGAAGCTGGCACAGTTTGATGCGATCAGAGCAAATACAAAACACCAAACGAGAAGGGAAGGAAAAAATACATAAAGCAAATGTACAGCAAAAGATAACTGTACCAGTCCTGTGAATAGGGCCACAACAAATCATGAGCAGTGAGGACTAGCAGTTAGTGTCCAAACTAGGGGAAACTGGTCAAATCCCCATCACTTCCACCATGAAGCTCATTGGGTGATATCGGGCTAGTCCAGGGGTCAGCAATGTTTATCTTGCCTGGGCTGGATCGGTCCCTCAGAGATCCCTTCCCTGGGCCGGATTGCACGCCTGCCCATGATTTTGGGCATCTGTGCATGCACCAGACCCAATTTCCGGCACCACGGAGGCAAGTCCCTGCGCCACGCTGCGCCACTTTAGCACAGCACGCGAGCGGGCGGCTCAGTTCGGGAGCGGCTCATGGGCCAGTCAAAACAACCTCCGCGGTTAGGTGCCGACGTCAATGGCTTCCGGTTAGGTGCCGAGTCAATGGCGGACGGGAGTCCGACGGCTCCGGTCCCTCCGTTAGGCGATAGGGAGCTCCGTGCCTGCGCCACGGGTCCCTTAAAGCCACGGGAAGAGCGTCCCGTGGACCGACGGCTCTCGTGGGTCCCAGACGTGCCGTCTCCGCTCCTGATTTACCCTCGTAAGGGGGAGAATCGGGCGAGCGGAGCCCCAGCACGGGACTGAAGAAGCGACTGCCTTGCGGAGGATCAAAGCAGCGCATCCCGCCCAGACCTGAGCACCCGGCACTTCCTACATAGAAACTTCCAAAGAACTCTGTAAGTTAAAATACTGATTTTTTACAAGTTTTAAAGAGCACTGCTTGCAGAGGAAACTTCAAAAGGAAGCCTGTCCCTTTGAACTGTTTGTGCGAGCTTGGTAGCGCTAAAAGATCAAAGCCGCGGCTAACGGGAAAGTTTTGCGAACTCTGCCAAACTTCTTAAAAGTTACTTAAAAGTTGTTTAAAGGTTGTTTAAGACTGAAAACAGTTGGATATGGCAAAAGAAGTCACCGCTCCCCTCTGGACTAGGATTCCGGGTCAGTAGCGGGCTGCAATATATTGTTGCCATTTTTTCAATGTTGGTGTTCCAGTGTACAGTGACTGTTACCAGTGGAGATACCTTTGACTCTTTTGCAGCCAGATACAAGCTATTTTATAGACTTGGTGGTACATTGCAAGTGAGAAACAGATACTGACTTGGGCTATTTAAAATAGACCTCTTCTTGGCTTTAAGGAACTTATAACTTTTGAAAAATCCGAACTCTTGCCTAAAAGTGGATTACCGGACTGTTGTGGATTCCTGGCTCAGCAGCCCTCTTTGTTCTCAGAAGCTAGCTGCAGGCCACCTGGTGTTTACTTTTTGGGGGACTGTTGGTCTTCTGCTGTGAATGTCTGAGATAGTTACTACAGCAACTGGAGTGACCTGAGATTACAGCTGCAGAGCCCACAGGAATGGACAACTAGATCTAAAGGAACTGGCTCTGAAAAAAGGAAAGGCTCTGTTTCCTCAACCTGCATGAACAAATGGAGAAATTGGTTGCAAGTGTGGCAGAAATTGCAGCAGGTTTGAAAAGTGTCACCGAAGGGGTTGAAGCAAACACAAGAATCGGTGAACACTATTGGTGCATCAGTGAATACTACAGTTAACTCTGCAATAGAAAAACTCCAAGTGGATATTCAGGCTGATATTAACAACCTCCACCCAGACCTGTACGAAAATCAATTGGCCAAATTGAGGAAAATGTAAGAAAGAACAGAGAAGAAATTAATAAAATTGGGCGGAGGTGACTACGTTAAAAAGGACTCTGAGGAAATTAAAGGTGGTCAGAGAAAAAATAAAAAGGTGGAGGAAAAATTGGACCAATCTAGATTTGGAGCAGATAGAAAATATTGGAACACGACAGAGAACTGTGGAAGAGTCCCTTGCTTTTCTGCAACTACATCAGAGAGAAGGAAACATCCGTCTAAGGGGTCTTCAGAATTGGAGGGGAAGACCTAAAAGCCTATATCGTGGAACTATTTTCACTTTTTGGGAGTTAGAAGAGGTAAACGTCTCAGCACGCATAGTGAAGGCCTTCAGATTCGGACCAAGAGGCTCCAGAGGAAAGAAAAGCACCTAAAACAGTCAGTGACTGTTTGATTGTGCTGCATGATAGACACGACAGAGACTATTTCCTGGATTTACATTACAGAAACAACCTGGTGGTACAGCAGAACAAGTAATTTTTTATAAGGATATCCCCCGATTCTTTTTAGATAAAAGAGCTCCTTATAACGACCTGGTGACGGAGCTAAGAAGAAGAAAATCTCCTTCAGTTGGGAATTTCCAGAAGGCCTGGCATTACGTTTGAAGGGAAAAAGATAAGAATAAGGTCCCTGGCGGAAAAGCAAAAGTTGTGGACAAGCATCTGGAATTCTTCAAAGGAACTCCATTGGACCCAGCACAGCTTTACAAGTTTCCAGAAGTATTCCCACCACCGCCGGGATTACCAGGGCCAAGCCAAGATCCAGAACAAGATAAGAAAGGACAGGCAACTGGAGGAGAGGAATAAACAAAGAAATGGCGCTCAAGTTAATGACTTGGAATGTTCGGGGATTGAATCAGAGACCAAAGAGACGCAGAGTATTTTCTAGCATAGAAAGAAGAATTTGGACATAATATGTTTACAGGAAACCCACATAGTCCGGCGTCACAGAAGCTACTACAGAACAAAAAATTAGGCCAAGAGTTCATATCATCGGACAAGGTCAAGAAGAGAGGAGTAGTGATTTATGCAAAGGAGAAATATAGCCAAGACAGCTATTAAGATGAAGAAGGGAGATACATCGCAATTGAAAATCAACGTACAAGGCGAAAAAATTTTTTGATTCTGGGACCTTTATGCACCAAATGATGGAAAAGTCGATTTTCTACAAAAAATACATGACTTGCTGCTGGATTATTTGGACTATAAGGTAGTTTGCCTTGGAGATTTTAATGGGGCAGTTTCCACATTAATGGATAGATCTCAAAGAACAAAGTTAACAAATGATGGGAAACTCCCCAAGACTTTCTTTGAAATGGTGGACAATTTGAATTTGGTGGACTCATGGAGATTAAAAATCCCACAGAAACAGAGGCAACGTATCTTCAGCGAATCTCAGCAGTCATGGTCGAGGATAGACTACATCTGGATCTCGAATGAATTGGCTCCAAAATTACAAAAGGCAGAAATCGGCCCTAAACGCTTCAGACCATATCCGGTACAGGTAAACCTAAAATGATTTCCAAGGACTCTTTTGCTGGAGAATGGATGACGCATTGATGAGAGATACCAAGCTAGTAGAAAGAGCGGCGAAAAAGATGAAAGAATATTTTCAGATTAATTGGACTTCAGAAGTGGAGAAAAGGATTGCCTGGGATGCAAGTAAAGCGGTAATGAGAGGATTCCTCATTAGTGAAAAAGGCAAAAAGAAGAAACAACAAAGTGCAGAAATGGAGAGATTGTTAAAATTAATCAAAGAAAAGGAAAGGAACTAAGAGGACATCCCAGATGTGTTAAAATACAAAAAGAAATCAATACTTGCAATCCCAATATGCGAATATTATGAACCAAGATATTGAATGGAAAGTGAAAATGATGAAACAAAGAACATTTGAATCTGCTAATAAATGTGGAAAACTACTAGCTTGGCAATTAAAGAAAAGACAAAAGGCGAATGTCATCAGTAAATTGGTAGGTAAATGGAAAAACGTAGAGAAACCGGAGGAAATCAGATGGTATTTTCAGAGATTCTACAAGCAACTGTACAAGGAGGAGAAGATAGAAGAAGTAGAGATAGACCGATTCTGGAAAAGAATGGATTGCAAAAAGTCCCAGAGGAAAAATTAATAACTCTCAACCACCCAATATCGACGCAAGAAATAGAAGATGCAATAAACAATATGCAATTGGGGAAGGCTCCAGGACCGGATGGACTAACAGCAAAATACTATAAGACATTGAAAGATTGGCTATCGCAGCCGTTAAGAGAAGTTTGCAATAGAATACTAGAAGGAGATAGGGCACCAGAGACGTGGAAAGAAGCCTTTATCACACTGATTCCAAAACCAGATACAGACAAGACTCTAATGAAAAACTATCGTCCAATTTCCCTTTTGAATGTGGATTATAAAATTTTCGCAAATGTTTTGGCTACAAGGTTGAAAGAGTGTGAAAGACTATATACATAGAGACCAAGCAGGTTTCTTGCCAGGAAGACAAATAAGTAATAATACGAGAATTATTGTCGACATTTTAGAAAAACTGGAGAGAGACATAAATACAGATGCGGCACTATTGTTTGTTGATGCAGAGAAAGCTTTTGATAAAGTATCCTGGACATTTATGAAAAGAATTTGGAAAAGATGGGAGTTGGAGAAAAATTTTTAAATGGCATTAAGGCCATCTATACAGAACAAAGAGCAAAAGTCATTGTAAACAGTGTGATATCGGAGGAGATCGAAGTAGAGAAAGGAACAAGACAAGGGTGCCCTATCTCCCCCTTACTTTTTATTACGGTCCTGGAAGTCCTTCTAAATATGATTCGGAAAGATAAACAGACAAAAGGAATTAAAGTGGGAGAGAAGGAATACAAATTACGCGCCTTTGCAGACGATTTGATGTTATCCCTGCAAGAACCAGAAAGCAGTGTCCCCAGAGCCTTGGAATTAATTGAACAATTTGGACTTGTAGCTGGCTTCAAATTAAATAAGCAGAAAACCAAGGTTTTAGGTAAAATTTGAGTGCAGAACAGATCCAAAGAATACAAGAAGCCACAGGCCTCAGTTTTGTTAAATCCGTAAAATATCTAGGTATCAATCTCACAAACAAGAATCTGAACCTGTATAAGGATAACTACGAAAACTGTGGATGGAGATAAAAAAAGATATGGAGATTTGGACAAGACTTAAACTGTCGCTAATGGGAAGAATAGCAGTGGTTAAAATGAATGTTCTACCAAGGATGCTGTTTTTATTCCAAGCCATACCAGTTTTGGACAAACTAGATTGTTTTAAGAAATGGCAAAAGGACCTATCGAAATTTATATGGCAGGGCAAAAAGCCAAGAATAAAATTTAAGATTTTAACAGACTCTAAAGAGAGAGGAGGCTTTGCCCTGCCGGACTTAAGGCTTTATTTTGAAGCTGCGGCCTTTTGCTGGTTAAAGGATTGGTTTAAATTAGAGAACGTTGATGTGTTGGACTTGGAGGGACATGACAACATGTTTGGTTGGCATGCATACCTTTGGTATGACAAGGTTAAAATCCACAGAACTTTTAAATCTCATATAGTTAGAAAATCCCTATATCAGGTTTGGACTAGATACAAAGACCTGCTTGAGAGAAAGACTCCTAGATGGATCTCTCCAGTGGAGGCCAAGGCATATAAGAGACCGAATATGTCTGCAAACTGGTTAAGATATATGGACATATTGCAGCAGGAAGGGGACTCTTTTAAGCTAAAAAGCTATGACCAAGTAAAAAATCAGGTCCCCGACTGGCTGCATTATCACCAGGTTCATGAAATATTCAAAATGGACAAAAAAGTTGGTTTTCAAGTAGAAAAATCAAAACTGGAAACAGAACTGATAGAATCAAACTTTAAAAATCTTTCCAAAATGTATAATCTTTTGCTAGAGTGGCATACAAAAGATGAATTGGTTAAATCGTCAATGATAGATTGGGCAAAAGATGTAGGACACAATATTATGATGGATGACTGGGAGAGATTGTGGCAGAAAGGTATCAAATTTACTGCTTGTCATGGTTTAAGAGAAAACATAATGAAAATGGTTTATAGATGGTATTTGACACCAGTTAAGATTGCCAAGATGAACACCAAAATGTCAGATGTATGTTGGAAATGTAAACATGCGAAAGGTACCTTTTTCATATGTGGTGGTTGTGCCCAGCGGTAAGTGCTTTCTGGGATAAGATTTATAATGAGCTCAAGAAGGTAATGAAAGTTACCTTTTGTAAGAAACCAGAGGCATTTCTTCTGAGCATAACCAATGAGGAGATACCCAGTCAGGATAGAGTGTTTTTCATGTATGCCACAACAGCAGCTAGAATTCTATTGGCAAGAACTTGGAAAGGAGAAGAGATACCAACGGTGGAGGAATGGCAGATGAAGATGATGGAATATATGGAACTCGCAGAACTGACCGCCAGAGTCCGGGACCAGAGGGAGGGGAAGGTGTCACAGGAGTGGAAAAAATTCAAGGATTATTTAGTTAAATCAGTCAAACTGAATATTTGAGCAGAATTAGACAGAATATTGGCTTTGGTAGATATGTGTTAGATATAAATGGTAAGAGGAATTTTTGTTATGTGAAAGATGTATGTGTCAAAATATGTGAAGATAGGTTGTTAAGACAAGATACATAGTTATTAAGATATTTGACTAAGTAAAGGCTAAGTATATTAAAATTTGGGCAAATGTTAATTGAATAATATATAAAGCTACCTTGAAGAAGTATTCGTTTTTGAAGACAGGGGAGGGAACGGGGGAAGTCCCCAAATAGAGAAGTTAGAAACAAGAAATGTATAAAGATAGATAGAGGTTAAGGTTTGTATGTGTTCTTTTTATGCCTTTATTGTTGTTGTTGTTTTTATGTTGATTATGTTTATTGTTTATTATGTTCTGTGTTGATGTTGTATTTTGTTTTTTCTTTGTCTTATTGGAAAATAATAAAATCTTATAAAAAAAAAAAACAAACAAACAACCTCCGCGGGCTGCTTCCAGCCCATGGGCCTTCGGTTGCTGACCTCTGGGCTAGTCACTGTATCACAATAAGCTGAATAATTGCTGGTGTCACAAGGATGTTAATGTCAGCACCAGGTGGGCCTTGCTGGAGAGAGCATTCCATAAATGGGGGGGGGGGGCGGCAACCACTGAAAATATCTTCTCTCTTGTCACCACCCTCCAAACCTCACTTGGAGGTGGCGTCCTGAGGAGAGATTATGTGTTCATCCCTTTGCCTCCAAAATTGCCTGAGTACTCTCACTGTGTACTTTACTGTCCAATTAATCTGTTAGGTTTCCACCCCTCCCCTGTAAATTAGATAGTAGTAACATTCTTAGGATAGAAAAGTAGGCATGAAAGGAGAAAACAGAAGAAATGGGAAGCCACTCAGTGCTGGATGCCGTCTCCACATGCTGCTCATTTATTGCCCAGACAAGACTGAAGCTGCTGGTGTCTCTGTGCCTTTTGAAGTTCTGCGTGAGGAAGTGTACTATAATTATCATAGTATGGGAATCAAGGGGAAGCTATGACCTTAAACCCTATTAAGTTTCAAATTATGTTCTTCATTAGTGTTCTCCATTAGGCACCACAGAATCATTCCAGGCAAGGCATGATCTTGCTACATCAGGTGGTATTTGTATCCTTATAAAAATGGAGTAACCTTTGTTTGAATGCAGAACAATTGACCATGGCTATTTAATGTGGGTGGCCTGGTGGAAAGATGTTTTTCTGTTACTTGAACAGATAAAGTACTAAGAGAATCTGAAAGGGACTCAGAGCTGGGATCAACAGTAAATTATCCTGCAACAATAATTTATTTACACATACACTATTTGAAAGCAATAGAAATTTTAGCATATTAATTCTTATAACTTCTCAACCATATTTGATCATTGGTCTTCATCAGTAAATTTTTTGTAATAATGCATATCCTGTTATAAGTTACATTGAGGAGTCGTGCCTGGCACAATATTACCGGTAATTAAAAGTGTTTTTAAAAAGCAGAATAAATCTTCTAATCTTAACATAGCCTCTTTCACCAGTAATGTACAGTGGTACCTCTGGTTACGTACTTAATTCGTTCCGGAGGTCCGTTCTTAACCTGAAACTGTTCTTAACCTGAAGCACCACTTTAGCTAATGGGGCCTCCCGCTGCCGCTGCGCCGCCAGAGCACAATTTCTGTTCTTATCCTGAAGCAAAGTTCTTAACCCGAGGTACTATTTCTGGGTTAGCAGAGTCTGTAACCTGAAGCATCTGTAACCTGAACATCTGTAACCCGAGGTACCACTGTAGTTGTAAATATGGCTAGGGGAGCATTATGTCATCATCTGGGAGTGATATTTGACTGTCATGTAGTATTGTTTTTGTAAGTTGTAGTCTACTGAGAGTAAGGTGTTTTTTTTAAACTTTTTGAATAATAGTTTCAACATGGTAAAATGTGTCTTTAGCAAGAATATAAAAGAAAAAGACAATAGTTAATTATGCTGCTTGAAACTAGTATCTATAAAAAGGCTGAGAATGTTGGGATATATCTGGGAGTAAGAATTGGCTGCAATTGTTAGGCTTTTTCAAACAGGTTCTTAGAAAGACTATTACAAAACAGATTGTAAAGGGTTGCACCAAGCAATTTGAAGGGAGTAGGTAAAGATCACATGACAGTGCTCCTTCCCATACAGCAGCTCAGTTATTTTCCCCCTGAAGGTAATGAGAAGTCATTAGTCTGGTATGACAGAGGGTGTAAGCATGTATTCATGTATTCCAGTTTGTGGGTGCAAGTTACTTTCTTTGCAGCATGAACTTCTGATGGTGCTTTTAATTAGCAAGGAAAAGTTTAGTGACTATAATTAGTTTATAGGTTGAATTGGCAACTGCCTCTAGTGACTGTAAGACTTCAACTTACGGAAACTGGAAAGAAATAGGATTGTTATGTAATGATTTGGTTAACATAATATTTTAGCATAGACTGGTTATTAGAATTGATGACACTATTAAGTTTCTTTGGGCACACACTCTTTTGAGTTAGGGTGCAATTGGAGCCCCATTTACCAGGGAGTCGTCGTCGTCTTCTTCTTCTTCTTCTTCTTCTTCTTCTTCTTCTTCTTCTTCTTCTTCGATCACTCATAGCTAAGTGTGATTGTCTTCCATAAACACGGTTTTAACAATGAGTCCATAAGTGACTGTGGAGGCCAATTCTGGACCCACACGCCTTCCACAGTGGGGACATTGGTTTCTGGGCGGGAGTTGATCACAGTGTGGATTTGCCAAGCGTGCCTTCCTCTTAGCATGTTTCTCCCTTGTGTCCTGAGCAGAGCCGTCTTAAGGGGATCTACCGCCCTGGCGCGGCTATCCCTCCGGCGCCCCTGCCATGCCGCCTCTCCGCCGCCTCCCTCCCGCGCTTGCCGCCCCTTGGGAGGGGGGTGGGCGAGCGGGGGATGAGGGGCGTGGCGCTGGAGCGGCGCGGGGCTCTGCGCGCCCTTCCAGCGCTTCCGGGACGGGAGGCGAGGGCGGCCGGCTCGCGCTGCCGCGCGCAGCCGGACAGCGCGGCGCGGCTGGGCAGCTCGCGCTGCATCGGGCGGGCGGCCGGCTGCGCGCGGAGCGCGAGCTGGCCGCCCTCGCCTCCCGTCCCGGAAGCGCTGGAAGGGCGCGCAGAGCTGTGCTCCTGTGCTCTGCTGGGCAGCCAGAGGGCGTGGCGTGGCCGGCCAGCTCCCTTGCCGGGAGTTAGAGGGCGCTGCCGGCAGGCGCTGCCAGCGGGGCTGGAGGACGGAGGCGCCCTCCAGGCCATTGCGCCCTGGCGCGCCGCGCCACCAGCCCCAATGGATGAGACGGCTCTGGTCCTGAGTTCAAGTGTCTTCAAAGCCCATGACACCTTTGGCAAAGGCTGTTCTCCAATTGGAGCGCTTGCAGGCCAGTGTTTCCCAGTTGTCGGTGTTTATACTACTGTTTTTAGATTTGCTTTGAGACAGTCTTTAACCTCTTTTGTTGACCACTAGCATTAGGCTTTCCATTTTTAAGTTCGGAAGCTCCATTTACCAGGGAGTAACCCTCAATGAATTCAATTGAATTTACTTCTGAGTAGGCACGGTTAGCATTGCATTTTTAGGTTATTGTCTTTGGCTATGCTTCTTGATAATGCTACTGTACTTTTCTTTATCATTGAGAAACAGGCTCACCTTCCAGGCCCAGAGTCTTTCTCACAAGATCACAAAATAGTGTTAATAATTTGAATTGGGGCCACATTATTGAGCATGGGCATGATATTTATTAATTTAGAAAAGTATTTATACACTGCTCACAACATAAAATAATTCCAAGAGTGACTGCCTCATTTGAAGAAAGGAAACCAAATATCTGAATAGACCTGTGTGCATTTAAGAAAAAATTCTACAAGAGATGTCTGAAGGTTAGCACTGAGGATAGCTGCTAAATATCTGCTAGGAGAATATTTCCACACGAAATGTTCAACTCCCAGTTGAGGACAGTTGAGCCTCTGCAACACAGGGGAATCACTAAAAATGTTCCTTCAGATGATATCAGTGATCAAGTTAGGATACGAAAGCTCAGACAGTCCTTAGGGTAACTTGGACCCAAGTTGTTCAGGGCTTTGTATATTAATAACAGGTACTTGAAATGGTCCAGTAAAGTGCAGGTAGATGTTTTAGTATAGGTATCACATCCTGAGCACCATAAAATACCCGCTGCAGTCTACCTGCTGCATTCTGCATCATATATTTATTTCTCAAGCTGGCAGACATGGTTCTTCCCCCTTTCTCCATGTTATCCCCGGCCACCGGGCCAAGGTCACCCAATGAGCTCTGTGGCTCCTAGTACAACACTCCAAACCGCTATTCCATGGGACTGGGATATATGGAAATCATGGCTGGCCAGTGTAGTACGTGCTGAATGATATGCACAAACTAGCTCCACAGGAAATATCTGTGCCTAGGAACTGAACATATTGCTCAGCAATGGTAAATATATACATATTGTCTGAATTCATTTATAGATAAAGCTTCAAATGCCCCTGACGAGTGTGGGTGGGTGTTCCTTAAGCAACTCAAAAGGCCACAGTGAAGCTCTCTTCAATTTAATTTGTGAATCAGGGTAATAACGAGCAGATTTTTATGAGCCCACCATCAAATGAACAAGAAAAATAGTTAAATATGCAAATGGGCCAGCATTTATTGCATTAAATATCCCACTGATCTCCCGCTGCCATTTCAATAGCAGAGACTGAAGAAATGTTCTCTGGTATCAAAGTCAAAATCTCAGGTGGCTCAAAAACACTTGTTCAGAGCAACATGAACAACGTGTACTTTCAGTATGTGTTAAAACATGCCCTGCAAAAATTAACTTCGATCAATAAGATTACATAAAGCTATTCAGCATCTTTGCAGCAAGTCTGAGAAGGGGAAAGACTCTTGATCGTGTTGCAAAATACATTATTTGAATTATCTCTTTAGGTCATATTAACAAACTTGTACCAGCAGGTTAAACATACAGTAAAGCCTGACTTAAACCTAGCTATCGTATCTCTACACTAACTTTGTTTCTTGGTGTGTGGCTACCATATACACATATCACAGTGCAAACCTATACAGATCTACCTGGAAGTGGACACCATTAATCTCATGGGGACCTACTCCCAGGTAAGTGTGTACGGATTGTGGTCTTAAGAACATCCTTATGTGTGTCTATTTCCTTTTATAAAGGGGACTCTGCCCATAGCTGAGCATTAATTAAGATACCAGAATCAATGTAATTATATTATTTAATTGCCACTCTGCTAATAATTATTTATTTAATCTGTTACATTTATTTGCCATTCAATAACAAAAGTTCTCATTGCTATAATATATATGACTTCCCTCTTTCATTCCCAGGCATCTGACTGCTACACACCTTTCCGCAGCGACTTCTTTTGGTAAAGGACGAGATTCCTAATCTCGGGGTTATGGGTTCAAGCAAAAGATTCCTGCATTGCAGGGGGTTGGACTAGATGACCCTCATGGTCCTTTCAAACTCACAATTCTGTGATTCTGTGATATCTGTTTGGCAGAAAATCCTGGCGCCTGTTCCAGTCAGTTCATAACGTGTGCTAATCATTGACCCTACTGGGACTCAACCTTGTCTTTTTTGAACTGCTAGTGTGACCTGGAAAAAACCCAAAAGTTCCCTCGAAGAGAAAAATCTGTAGTGGTAGGCAAGCTTTCAGAGAAGCTTGTCTATTGTCCTGTTGTAATCTCTCTTGATCAGCTTCTGAATAACCCACATTGCAACTTGAAATCACAGTTGCAAGCTGTGACAGGTATGGAAATTGATTAAGCTCTGTATTATTTGTGCAATATAGTAAGCGTGGTTGTTGTAAATTTACAGGCCAGGATCCAAAGCTCTGCACCTGGTGTTTCACCTGCCGGCCAAGCCTTTTCACTGACAGTTGTGTCACCTGAAAAGGCACAAAGGGCTGAAGAAAAAATGGCCGTGTCCTTCTACAAAGGGGGTAAAATTTGGCTGGCATAACAGCAAGCCATTAACAGTTTAGCCCAAGATATTTTGCTGCCTAAGATAAAACACAAGATCCTCTCAACTGAATTAGCACCTGAATCTTCAGCAGTGGTGAGGAGACAGCACCCTCCACCATAAGACCAGCACGCTAATAGTAATAGTAATAATTTATTATTATGGTCAAAGAGCAGTTCAAGAAGCACAACTGAGACTGCTTTCACAAAAATGAAAGAATAGACATTTAAAACAATATACAATAACAGCTTATAGATTAAAATTAAAATAGTCGCATGAACACAAAATGACCTAAGGTTAAACTAACATGCAGATTGCCCCTGGGATGCCCAGGAAGCCGTCTACGGCAGTTTTCCTAGCGATCTATATGTTCCAGGGGGTGTTCTACACCTACAAATCTGTGTGCAGAATCTGGCAACCATCCGGGTCATCTTGTGATTTATGCCTAAGAGGAGAAAATTTAGTTTTGGCTTGTCCTATTTCCCCTAATGGGCAGGCGCCAGTGTGGTATAGTGGTTAAGAGCAGTAGACTCGTAATCTGGGGAACCGGGTTCGTGTCTCCTCTCCTCCACATGCAACTGCTGGGTGACCTTGGGCTAGTCACACTTCTCTGAAGTCTCTCAGCCCCACTCACCTCACAGAGTGTTTGTTGTGGGGGAGGAAGGGAAAGGAGAATGTTAGCCACTTTGAGACTCCTTTGGGTAGTGATAACGCGGGATATCAAATCCAAACTCCTCCTCCTCCTCCTCCTCTTCTTCTGAGCGTACGGGAATTTTCCAAAAGATCCTTCCAGAACCGGCGAGAGCAGAGCCAAACTTCTGGCAAGAGTAAAGGCCGTTCTTGCATTTCTGGATGCGAGGAAATGGAGGTATGCTGCCGGGACAGCAGCATATCTTTCGTCTTCTTCAATTATGTAATCAGGGGGCCTCAAGCAGTCCTCTTGTCTCCCTATGTCCATAATTCTTTGCCTGACCACGGATCTTGCTTGATCCAATCCCAAATTTAGGATGGCTTGAGGAGCACCCACTAGATCAACTAGGAACCAGCAGGCTAGCGTAGTGGACACAGTGGCAGCAATGCCCCACCCCAGCACCTGGCGCCTGAGGCAGCTGCTTCACTCTGCCTAATGATAGGGCTGGCTGCATGGACAATCCAGAATTCATACTGCTATGAACTTCATCTAAGTCAGTGTAGACTTTAATCATACCACATTTTTCCTGTTTAGATAAGATCTCAGAATTATTAATTGTGGAAGTGAGCTGAATGCAAGAGCAAATACTGCTTTAGCAGAGGCTTAGAAACATAAGTGTTGGACGTTGCGGCAGACACAAAAATCAGCAAGTGGGCATAATTAGATTATAAGCCTCCAGATCAGAAACGGTGTCATTTTTGCTAAGTATGAAGAGTGAGGCACTCTCATCAACTTCCGAGACAGCAGTTCAGTTCACAATTACAGGGAATGCCATGCATTTTACTCCTGAGTAAACATGCATAGCATTGCCTTGCAAAATTAGTACATGAAGAAATCCTGACACAGGAGCACACTGTGAATTTAGCCACTTACGCTTATGAAGAAATTGATCTACAAACTGATATATTTATTATTAGGCGTTTGAGGCAACCTATCACCTGTGACTTCTTGACTTTGGGACTGGGCCCATTGACCTATAAAACACCCAATTGACATGGTGCCTCCCAGGCTAGGAAGCTGACACTTGCTGGCTGTATGGTGAAGAGATTTGTTACTGAGAACACCCCACCACCCAGTAACCTTTCTTGCTTAGCTGAGAAACACCTGCAGCAAAGACCAGCTCCTTGGCATGGCAACGGGGGTTGCTGTGACTCTTTTCAGGACTGGACATTGAGCTATAAAACATCCAGCTGGCATGATGTGGTGAAGCAACCTTCAAAGGGTGGTGTGCCCTTTTTGAGTTTAGTTTAGTTTATTTTTATTTTTATTTAAATAGGCCATTATGTAAAAGTGTGAAGTTGTATGAAAAGTTAATTATTTTTTGGTGGAGATGCTAAGAACCGTCGTTTCACATTCAAGTATGTGAGCTCAGGGCCGTCTTAAGCATATCCGGCGCCGTGGTGCAAAGATCCCTCTGGCGCCCTCCCCCCTTTCCCAGAGTTGTCGACTTGTCGATCTTTCCCCAAGCCTCTGTGGGGATCACTCTCCTCTCGCTGAGGTTTGGGAAGGAAGCTGCAGCCCGCCAGCCATATGGTTGATGGGGCACAGCTGGCGTGCGTGCAGGGAAAGGGGAGGCCACCAGCAAAGCCGCACAGCTCCCCCACTCTCTGGGGCGCCCCTGAAAGGCCAGTGCCCTGGCGCAATGTGCCAGTAAGCCCAATAGGAAAGACGGCTCTGAGTGAGCTTGTTCTTGTGGATCCTGTCCCCCGCACACTCGTGGGAGAAAAGAGAGGACTGGGTGTTGCATGCTAGGCTTGTAGATTTGTGTTTATCCCCCACACCCTGCCCCCCCAGGCTCTGGTTTTTGTAATGTGGAGTTAATGAGTGTTTTGTTGGCTAGCTAACTGGCTGCGGTGCGACAGAGAAGTGGTTTCTGCTTTAGGGTGAGAACATGTTAGTGGAACCTGCTCTCTGTGTGAGAGAGGGAGAAGGAGTGTGTGCACCCTAGGGGTGTTTGTGTGTGTGTGTGTGTGTGTGTGAGAGAGAGAGAGAGAGAGAGAGAGAGAGAGAGAGAGAGATAGGGGTGCCTTAATTGATGCTTTTTCTGTTTCTTGCTGCAGGGTTTGCTGGAGTTCCTAACACATATCCAGTGTGATTTATGGGTATTTTGTATGGTTTTGATTGATTTATTGTATATTTCTTTTATATTAATGTGTTTTTCACTGCTTTGGGCGCCTTTTGCCCCAAAAGCGGTATATAAATAAGCCCTGGCATAGCATTCTCCTTCCACAAAGGGCACCTTATATGTCTATCTGAAGTTGAGTGTAATTTATTGCTAGGTTTAGTCGTAAGAAAGGAGTTGTTACTGTGGCCAAATTAACAGTGGTAGGGCTGGACTCTCAGGCTGTATTTTTAAATGTACACACTGAACTGTATTGCTGAAAGTGATTTTAAAAAAGTGGGGGGAGAAAAGGGGGTACCTAGGCTCTTACGCCCTCCTTCTATATGGGACACTGTGAACAGAATGCCATTACGTTGCATTTAGTAACTAAATCCACAGCTCTTTTACTTACACTGCAGGTTTTTTTTAACCCAAACAGGGATTTCGAGCCTATCCTATCAACAGTCTCTTTAAACTCATTACTGGTGGGTTAGCCGCTGCCTAAATTCCTCTTTATCCCACGAACAAAACTTTCAATGTGCCTGCAGAGATAGCAGGGACATCAGAGGTCAAACATGCCTTTGGTGTTCTCAAAACTAGGGCAACCCTGGGCTCTATAGGGAGCTTGCAAAGAATGGCGTGGCCTTGTGTCGAGTGCTCTTATTTATTTATTTTATCATCACCTAAACAGATAGGCCTAAATTCAAAGGCCGTTGATCAGGTAAATAATAAATAAATGTTTGACCAACTGTTAAGTCTTAATAATGGCTAAATACACCTAAGGCACCAAAAAGTGACTCGTTACTCTTTAGGGCTACGTGGGTACTTGAGTAAACACACACGGAGAGCCTTCTGACAAATTAAAGATAAAGCCGTTGTGAGAGGCTACATTTTTCTGAAGCCCCGGAGAGTTGTTCCGAGGAAACTTTGATACAGATCGCTGTGAACACGCCGCCCTCCAAGGCAACATCATGGTCTTCGTTCCTCCATTAGCTTAAACAGGGCAGCATCTACTGTATCTGACTCCAGCTACTGCCTGTCCTGTAGTAGGGATGCATTATTTATCTCTCTGTGTTATTTTCACAGATTTCTGGAGAGAGCGGGGAAAGGTAAAGGAATAATAATAATAAGAGAGAGAAAGAGAGAGAGCGCGCCTAGCCTATTCCCCACCCCACCCCGGTCTCTCTCAAAAGCCCACGTTACTTTGATTGACAGCTCAGCCTCTCCACTCTCCTTCTCCCCGACCTTCCCATTTTCCCTGCCTGTCTGCCTGTTCCACTGCCTCCCATTGGCTCGCTCTGAGGGGTCCTGCAGCTCCGCGAGGAAGCCTTCCTAGCAAAGGCGTGGGGGGGGGGGGAGAGAGAGAGAGTGAGAAGGGGGAAGGCGAGGCCTGCCAGCGCCGGCTTCCCATTGGTCTGATGTCATGGCCCCACGTTGGTTCCTGAGCAGGCGATTGGGCTCCCGCCCCTCCTCCCCCATCTCTCGGGGCGGGGCCAAGGGGCTGGTTAGCTCGAGGAGTGTGAAACCGCGTGTTAATGTAACCAGCGCGGGCGGATACTTTGTGTCCCGTTTATTGCGATCCCGCCGCCGCCGAGCTGGGCTGCGTGTCCCGCGGAGTTTCCTTATTACGCGCCGATCTTTGTCTCCATGGAAGAGAAATCCTTGTGATTATTTGCGGCGGGACGACGAGGAGGGAGATCGCCTCCTCCTCCTGGATGTTGTTTCTTCTTCGAGGGATCCTGGGGAGAACTTTGGCCCGGGATTGAGCAAGGCAGCGAGGAAGGCGGCCGAGGGGAGAGAAGAGGCCGCGCGGGAAGGCGAGCTGGGATGCTGCCGCCGCCGCCGCCGCCGCTCCGTCCTTTCCTGGCGGGGCTCTAGTGCGGAGGCCGCTTTGCGCCGTCCGATGCGCGGCGGGCCTACGGAGGCAGCGCGGCGGCTTCCCTTCATTTTTGTCCCGTTTGCTGCGCCTGTCTGCGGGGAGAGGGAAGCGAGGCTGAAGCGGGGCTGGTGGGGGCGGGGGGCGGTTTTCCCTTTGCCACTCTCCGGGCTCGGAGGAGATCGGGTGGATCCCCCGCTTCCTTAAGTCGGTTCGCTTTGCGCACACGATCCAGCACCGCGCACCCCCCCCCCCCCATTTCCTTCCTCGTGTCCCGTGCGTGACCCGGCCTCGAGTCTCCCTCCTGGCGCCGGGAGCCGCGTGGCCTTTTGTAGGGGGACTCCTCGGCTGTGGCGACCGAGCCCTTCCGTCGGACTGCGCACTTGACTTCCTTGGATTTTCGAGTTGAAAAGAGATCGGAGGAGGAGGAGCCGCCGGCGGGGAGTTTTGGGTCTTACAAGTGCACCTCGCAAGTTTGAAGCCGGGCGAGAGGAGGGAAAGAGGAGAATTGTTTGCTGGGGGGGCGGGCGGGCGGGCGGGGAGGGAGCCCCGTCGGAGGAGTAGCACGGGCGACTGCGACGAGAAGCGACCCATCTGCGGACACCTCCGGCGACCCCCTTGCCCGGCCAGGGCTCCCCTTTCCCGGTGACATTTCTCTCCCCCCCCCCCTCCAAAAGCTCACAACAAAGGAAGCGGCTGGGCTAAGGCTGGAGCGAGGCGGCGTCGGCGGCGGCAGGATGGTGCAGTTGAGCCGCGAGGCCGAGTAAGGGGCTCCCGGTCCCGCTCCTCTCCCGCCGGCTCCCTTTTGTGCGCTTCCCCCCTCGGGATTTAAACTTCGGCGGCCGAGTCGGCAATTAAGCTGCGAAGGAGCAAAGCCGCAACAGCAGCAGCCCGAGTCATGTTTCCGCAGAGCCGGCATCCCGTAAGTGGCCCCCTCTCTCCGCTTGTGTGTCTCCCACCCCCCCACCGGGGTCGCCCCCCGTCCGGGCAAAGTGCGTGCAAGGGTCGCTTCCGAGGGACGGCGGGCCCCTCTCGGCCGCCTGCAAGCACTTTCCGTCCCGCCGGAGGAGCGCTCGCTCGGCGGCCCAGGAGGCCGGAGGAACTTGGCGGGCTCGCGCCTCGCTCCCTCGGCCCGCCGAGCAGCGCCGACTCCTTTGTTTATTCTGGGACTTGTTTGTCTACCAGCCGACAATGGCGGGGAGAAATGGGGGGGGGGGCTGCTGCTGCTGCTCTGGTCGATCTCCGCTTTGCAGCCCAACTGCGTGGCTAGATAAGAGATGGGCAGCCGGCGCTCCTCCCCACCGGCACTCCAAAGAAAAAAGCCTTGCCAATGAAATCGAGACGCCCCTGAAGTGTCTCCTGAGGTGATGGGTCCAGGAGACAGCATCTTGCCTCTGAGGATCTCCCGGAGCGTTTTACAAAACTGTTGTTAAAAGAAAGCAAGCAGCATAGGAGCAGATGGGTCTTCAGCCCCCCAGTAAAATAATTGAGCCCCCAAGTTGTTGGATACTGCCCTTCAAATGGTGTGTCATGTAATCGATTGGGGAGGGGCTTAGCTGGACCCCCAGTATATTATTCAAGTTGGCAGCCTGGACGAGCAGGTTTTTAAAAGCAGCACCAAGCATGTGACCATGGAGAAATACTTGTGAATCTCCAAGGAGACATTTCTGTGCCAGGTAACTAACCTGTCGCCCTCCAGAGGTTGCTGGACGCCCCCTTGCCTCATCCATAGGCTGGTGGTGGGGCTTAGGCCCAGTTTCCCCAGTGCTGCTTGAAGCCCCCCCCCCCACTTTTTAAGTGTCATGTGCCACTGTCTCCTTGGGTTGTGCTCTGTGGTTGGACTTTAGTTGTAGAGATGATTTCGCCTCTTATCTACACAGATTCCTCCTAACTCTTTGTTTTCTTGCTCTTCCTCCAGACGCCACACCAGGCTGCAGGACAGCCTTTTAAGTTCACCATCCCAGAATCTCTAGACCGAATCAAAGAGGAGTTCCAGTTCCTTCAAGCTCAGTATCACAGGTGGGTGCGGCCTGGTCAGTTCATTCCTGCCTTCCTCTACTGTGTAGGGCCATGTCTGTTTCGGGGATTTCAAGCTGTTCCATAGCATGCTTGTTCAGTGGGGTGTGTTTTGCTTGCTCAAAATGTACTTTGTAGTTGTGCCCAGGTGGTGGCGTGTGGAGTCAGTTTAAGGCTGTCACTCACTTAAAAACAATGGTCAGGACCCCCCCCTCCAATTTGCATCTGCTCTTCAGTTCAGGTGAACTTAACCCACCCTCCCCCAGAATGTGCTTTCAGAACTACACAGGAACTGTCAATATTTGCTCTGGAAAGTTTTGAAAGAGACTGAGTTGACATTTGGTCAGCCTGTGTATTCTTGTCGTCATATTCCTGCATTCCACTACTAAATGATTGAAACATCGATTTAAACTTCTGCTGTTTGGGAATCAGAGGCATTTGAATACTAGGAACTTGTCACCGCTGCTAGTAAAGGGTTCCTTTTTTCCTGCCTTGACAAAATGGTGTTTGAACCCAGGCCACTAATAATTTCATCATGTGCAAGTTCACTTAGAAGTAACTCCCAATAAGTGCAGTGAGACTCACTTAGTAAATACGCAAAGCCAAAACAGCAGATATGGCATTGACATGCATGAAAGCAAGGTAAGTCTACTGTAGGCAAGTTCTAATGAAATCAGTAGGGCTTTTCCAAGCAAACATGTCCTAGACCTGGTTTGTTAGCGTACTATCTTAGTTTGTAACAAAACAAACACACACATACTGAGATCATGTTATTTAGCTTGAGGTTCATGTGTACACAGTTTTAACTCCTCTAACTCAAAAGATCAAGCCAATTCAGATAAGTAGTATTCTGAGACAGCAAAGTTTTAAGATAGTATGAGCTGATCAGGTATTCTAGCCTGCCACTGCAAATACCCTTTGAGAGAGAGAGAAGCAGCAAAACAGTTTGAGTTTCTAAAGGATTTATCTTGATGGCCTATAGACTTATATTTTGAATTAACACACTTTGATTGTAATCCCAAACATGGGAGAAGTAAATTTCCATTTGGCTCCCAAACATGGGAGAAGTAAATTTCCAATTTTCCATTCCTATTGTGGCTTTACTTTCAGCTGAAAGGCATCAACTACTGGTGTAGTTAACGCATACATGTGATGCTGTAATCTCTTAATGGCATCACTTAAATCACACTATGGTCCACCTTATAGGAGAAAAGCATGCATGGGTTTTAACTGATGTTAATTTTGAGAAGGGCTGGTACCTAGCTATCATTTAGGTGCTAATCGATTATGAAATTTATACTGATTCATTTCTTGCTTAGTTTTTTAAACAGGTAACTTTATAGTGCAATACTAGGTGGAAATGTACTAATATTGAAGTAGTATAGTATAAATAGTATATAATTTCAGGTAGTTTTTGCTGTTTTAAAGTGATAGCTTAGAAAGAACATGTAAAGATGTGAAATGCTAGAATTATTCTGAACTCTAGTGTTTTATCTTTGGGATAGATGTACTATCTTTCTGAATATTAACACTGGCAAGAAATCAGGAATTGTACTTCACTGCAGCCTCTAACGATCATAGATCCCTATTGGAACCATGGTTTCTATACATCATCTGAGTAAATGTGTGTTTAATTTGTTCTGAGTTGATATTATGTGCTCTGCATATTTGAGCTTGATCTTCCATATTAAAGCAGTATGCTACAGTTTCTCTGTATTTACACTGTGATATATTATGACAGCTCTCCAAACAACTTTCTTTTCAGAATGCAAGCAATGGCAAATACTTGAACTGACATACTTAAAAATACCTGTGTCGTGGTGTGTGTGTGTTTTTTTTTAATTTCAAAAATTTATTATTCTCTTCCTAGCCTTAAGTTGGAATGTGAGAAGCTGGCAAGTGAAAAGACAGAAATGCAAAGGCACTACGTGATGGTAAATACTGTGCAATACAATCTTGTCTCCTTATTTGTTTTGATAAAACACAGAAATAATAGCATTGCAATGCCCCTAGGAGGTCACCCAGCCTAGCCTAGCCCCATGCTCAGTGAAGGATCCGCAGTGCAGAATCAAACTACAGCATTCCAGGCAGTGCCCTCTCTTTAAACAGCCCCAGCCAAGGAGAGAGCCCATGATCTACAGAGGTAGAGGGTCCCATTGTTGAACAGCTCTTCCTGTTTGGAATTTTCTCCTAATGTTAAGTGAAAGCCTGCTTGCTTACAATTTTATCTATTGCCTTTTGGAGTAGTAGATTGAAGAAGCCTGCTCCATCAGCATTGTAAGAGGATTGCTGCCTTTTGCATGATTTTAACACATTTTTTTCCTCCCTTTTTTGTAGTACTATGAAATGTCATATGGGTTAAATATTGAAATGCACAAACAGGTAAGAAATTGATATGATACATAACTGCAAAACTGCTAGAGTGCTGTGATGCAAATTGTTTGTAGTTTTTAAAAAGCCATAGTGTATGTAGATGAACTCACATAGCTTTTCAATAAACTACCAGTTGGCCATATGAGGGTTGGCATAAATACGAATGAGTTATGATTGCTACTCTGTTCTAAAAAAGTCTTCAAAAATATTTCAAGTTAAGTGCTTTCAAGGAAACCAATTTCTAGGAGAAAACTCCACGTTATAATCTTGGATCTGCCTAACCAGTCTCTTATGTCCAAGTGCATATGTTGATGGTTGCTCAAATCCTAGCAATTTAAAAGCATGAAAAGATTAGTGACTTGGAAAGCTCTTGGTTATGACTGAGTTTGCAAGTTCCCATAAAATTCACACTTATGGCCACTATAATGGTGAATAAAAAGGAGTATTGAAGTGGAACAAGGCACTAAGAACCTCATAAGAGAAGAAAAGCTAAATGATTGCTCAGCCCAAAGGACCTTCAATTGAGTAGTTATTGTCTGCCAAAGAAAGCATTAATGGCAGGGTGTAAGTATTCTGTAGATATGCTGACATCCACTTTTTCATCAAGATGCTGGTACAATAAGTCTTTTAGAAATCGATGGCCTCTTAAAAAAATTATCATTAGATGAAGTTGCACAGTTGGACACATTTCAAAGTGCAACAATACGATTCTTTCTTGATGTATATGTGCTATTTCATCTAAAACTCTTGTTTCATTAAATTAAAGAGCATGGCTGACCGGCTAGGGCACAGCAAAGAAATTGATTAGTTCAGGCTTCACATCTTCAGTATATTCAAAGGCTTCCATTAAGCAAGTGTGTTTCAGTGCTGAATTCTGCTTTTGTAACTCTGAACTCTTTGATTTTTTTTTTTTGTCTGTAAAATCCATTGGGTGTAAGAACATCGTATTTGGTAATGCAAAGTTATCACTGTGTCAAAGGTAGAGGTGCTTTTTAGCTATAGAAAGTGCATTTGGTAATACATGTTTGCATTCAAAGTATTCATTCACATAAATACTCTGGCAGCTTTCAGTATTTGGATGTATTGCTGAATTTTAGGAAAAAGCCACAACCCGCCTTTCCTGGACTCTCTCTCTCTCTATATTGTTGCCTGTATTTCTTTTGAAACTGCTCGTCTTTTGTTGATACAGATACTAAAGTTTCTCTTGGAAAAACAAAATGTCTAAGCTGCTATTTGCTGACACCTTTTATTTAACAGAGGTCTAAATGCAGCCAGTTTGTTACAAATCATGGGCTTTGTGAGCTTAATTGGTAGTACTTTAATCTAACATTGTGACTGACATTAAATTATCTTCTGGTAGAGCAGAAGAAAATGTGTAATTTGGAGCAGTGGATTGAAAACTGACTTCACTTTTAAAAGATTAAAACCCCTAAATTAAAGAGCCCTGAAGCTGAGGCCTCTGCTTTAGCCTTAATGTGTGTATTTACTATAATAGTTTTGTTTTCTATTTTAGCATGCATCTTATAGGCAGGATGGTATTACCTGTGGCAGAGACTATATTTTAGGCTGCAGTATAAATTGCCTACAAATCGCTTGCAAATTGGCAAGGAAATGTTTTAAGCCTTTTGTAGAAGTTTGCATACTCCTTACACTGTATGCAGTGGTAGATAAACCAATAAAGAAACCAGTGTTTTCAATTTCACAGACTGAAACCAATCCATGCCCCCAGCTAAGCAATCGCTTCTGAAAAATGAGAAGTTCTACTTCTCAAGTCTGTCCAAATCATCTTAAAATTTTAAAAAGTGGGGAGGAAACTCCCTGATCTTAAAACATGGACAGTATGTTCTTGGGCATTTGGTGGAGAGTAATCATAATTCTTATTAAAACTGGTGATGTGTAGCCCCTGGGGTGTAGCAAGGCTCAAATTGATGCTTTTTGCTGGCGGATCACCAGCATGGCCTAAGTGCTCATTATGTTGTAGAGAGGGCCTTCAGAGCTCTCATTACGTTTGACAGGAATTCTCTCTAGGGGGAAACTGGGCATTAGCTAGACTCCTGACAGGCTGAAATTATTCTTGCTTTATGGCTTATAACCAAATGCTTAGCAAGGCATCATCAAGGGACACAAAAGTTGTCACTTCTGACAACATCTTTTTTTTTTAACTGAAAAATGCAGTGATGGGGAAAGTTTTTCACTAAGCTCTGATGTTAATGGGGCCTGCATCTAGTGTGTTTTTATATGGTCCAGATACATCTTTCTCCATGCCTTCCTGTGTTAACAAAGGCTGAATATAGTAAAACACTGCAGCGCATTTGCAAAAACAGATAGACAGTTATCCAGACTGTCAATTCAAGGAGAAAAGTTATTTATTGCATACATTTATAGTGGCTTTTCAGTGTCGTCAGTGTTTTTCCAGGATGGATCTCAGTGTCGTCATTCTGCTTGAGGGATAGCTTTGTTCCAATGTATGCCTCTGCAAATGGAAGAAGAGGGGAAGCAATATTCTGTGGATTCCCCCTAAACCCCTTCCATGCTGAGCGTTCTTCAGCCACCTAGAACAGATTTTCAGGGAGTACGAGGAGCAGCAGCAGGAAGGAGGAATATGTGTAAATTGTCTCCCCTCCTTAGCAGAGATTTCTGCAGGACCCAAAGCTGCAGACAGTAGCGGAATAACTGATGGATTTTAAAAACTCAGTCTTGACAATAAAAGTGTGGAGGCTAGTGGCCTGCATCCTGTTGCCCAGCTTCTGCCATGTCCCTTCTTAGAAGACATGGGGAGCTGATATGGGCAGCCGCTATTACATCCTCACTGTGTGATTCTTTAATGGTCCTTCCATGCTGCCCATTTCAAGGGGCAATGTTGGGGTTTCTGTATACACATGGTATGTTGCTAGCTCCTGTTCTTACAAACATAAACTGCTTTAGATAGGTTAGATAAGTCAAGTTACTCAGAAATGCCCCCCTCTTGATTTCAGTGGGAATTGTTTCTCAGTCAGTGTGTATAGGAATGCAGCCTCAATCTATTTTTAAGAGCTCTTTAAAAAAATACTTCATTCAGGCATATTTTGCCTAGTAAAGTTAAACTGACACTGCACTTCAGCCTATGAAATCAACTTTAATACCATGAAACATCTTCCATCTCCGCATTGGCTTGGATCCGGAGCTCCCCTTCCATGAATCGGAATCTTTAGCTGGTACAAAGAAAGCAAAAAGGGTGTTTCCCTGGAAGATGGCATGTTTTGGCTACATGGGATATTAGGACGAACCACCTGGCTGACTTTTAGTGTTTTGCGGTTAACTGCACACTTTTTCATATGCAGCAACAAGGTTTTTCCCTAGCTAGCATTTGGAAGTGCTAAGCATGGTACTCCATCGAAACCTGATGTAGATCCTTCTAGGGAACAAGCTGTAAAATGTATGAGTTTCATGCCAATAATTCATTTTTAAAAGAGTCGCTCATTATAGCAGTCAGGGTTAGCAGTGGTTACTGTGGTAAAGCTGGTGCCAAGTCGCAGAGTTTTCTTGAATATTATCAGCCACACAGGAAGCATTCTCTGTGTGTCATTCTCGCCAATCATGTCTGTTGGCCTTCAGAGTAAACCAGAAGGTAAACCTTCTCGTGTGTTAAAACCCAAATTGTTTAGGTGTAAGATTAGCCTTTGTTCAGTGGCAGTCGGCCAAAGAAAGATTGATCACTGCTGAACCCACTGACAGACTATATAAACTACTACAGTGTTTGAGTTCCAGCCATCCTAAAACTGACAGGTGGGCCTTTGTCTGCTTTGGGTAGATTGCTATGATCTTTCTGACCTGCCTTCAGGCAAGCTTGTCACTCTGCCCTTCTATATTTTCTCCCCCTTTTCAGTCTGGCTTGTTGCCTTCTCACTTCCAAATAATTGCAACTTCAAAAACGGTGCATACTGCTAACAGCGCTATTCTTCTCCTTCATTTAAGGAAGCACTCATAAAGCTCCCTTGTATGCAAGACTCTTCCTGCAAAAAAATCTCTTCCTGATTGCTCATTAAATCATCAGTAGTGGATGTTGACAATAGTGGGTTGAACAGAGTGACAATTCAAGCAGTGGCAGACCTTGATTTCTCAAACTTCAGTGGCACTTTCTGCGATGCCAAAATCTGCCCCCCGCACCTCTTGCCTTCCATTGGATATCTTAGTTGCAGCACCTCAGAAAATCTGTACCCAGTTGCACTTCCCTAGATCTACTTTTCATTCAAGAGTCTTCCTTGGTTCTCTACACCTTTCTTAAGAGGCATAGTAGTGTTCACCTAGTTCTTGCTGAGATAAGGGAGGAAGGCTCACCTTCCTAGTAAACTAGATATCTGTAAATATATCTAGTTTTCTACATGCAGGAAATTTGTTTTGTAGGGAAGAGGATCAATCATGAGGATCCAGGCTCAGGCTATAATTAGAACATATTTAAATATAATTTCTCCTTCCTTTGGCTGCTGCATTTTAATTGCTGTCATACAATGTTGTCTGAATTTCTGCCAAATGCATTATTCTCTATCTTTGTGGAATTAAGCTGAACATATTTTTTTTTAACACTGGTGTGCTGAAGAGCACATCCCAGTCTAGTTTGGCCCAGGGATTTAGACAGGCATTTGGCCACAGAGCAAGCTTTCAGGGGGGAAATGCATATCTGGGAACTCCAATGGCGGGGAAAGGTGGTGCAGAGGAATGTTGAAAAAAGAGCAAGAGTTAAAATTTGGCCCTCAACTGTTATTTCTCTGCAAAGTAAAATCCCCAGCACCACCACCACTCTGCAGCTGCTCAGTCCTTAACAGGACTTTTCACACACCGGAAGATCTTGAAAAGTGAATCTCTTCTATGAAGCAATCCACTGCATACATTCTGAGGGGGTTCAGCCACAGGAGAGGACATCATCGCATTCCCCTTCTAAATGTTTGAGTTGGCTCTGAGGGGCAACCTTCTCTTGAAATGTGTGACAGTTGCATGTGCCTTTTGTAACCTCAGCAATAGGTTTGGCTGGCAGTGTGTAAAGAGTTCTTACCTGCAGTCTTACTGTGGTTAATTGGGGCAATCTAAACAATTAAGACGGATTGGAAATGATAAAAAAGTAGGACATGGCTGATCTGCCATGGGCCATGCTTCTGGAGCAGTGACACAAACTGCTGGCTAAGTGGCAGCTCTTACGTTGTAAGGCTTTAAAAAATGATTGGACAGAAAATCAAGCCACAGTGGATTGTTTTTTGTTCCGTTTTCAGCCTTTTGATATCTTGGGTAAACAGTCGGTCAAAGCAGCTTATGGAGTAAGGTGACCAGTCAGTGTATTGACAAGAACAGACACAATAGAAAACTGCATTAGGAGGCAAGCCATTGGGATTTGCAGTAAATATATTACTGAACACAAGTGAATTGCCAATACTGCTTGTTTAGCAGTTTGCAAGGGCAATGGCAGTATGGATTTTTGAATTAGAAGGGAAGGACTGTTCTTTCTCTGTGCTGGAACATCTAGTGGATGGCTGAGAAGAAAATTGATTTAGGGAACAAAATGCTGCAACCTCTGTTTTGTGCCATGTGAAAGGCTTCTATGGATTAGTGAGTGGAAACACAAAGGTAGCTTTCAGTTTAGTAGAAAGAGAGCCAAGCACAAGGGGTCTTTGTTTGCTGCCTGGTCAAGATGGCATTCAGTTAAGCCTGGAAGATGGGGGGGTAAGACATATACCCCTCCCAGCTATTACAAGGACTTCTTTAGCTTATTTGGCTTTCTTTGAAATTGCCTGAAATAAGCTGGTTGTGTGAATGAGCTTCAGTGAGCACTGTCACCAATCTGTTTGTGGTGACAAGTTCAGTTTCCCATTGACAAGAGCAAAATGCCACACACTTTTTTTAAAAAAAAGAAAAGAATAACCCACAGTGGTTCTGTGAATAGGCTCCCAGAGTTATCCATGTATTGACACTGCTCCTCTTAGCCATCCATGCACCTGTAACATGCAGCCCAGGCAAATACATGTTTACTTAAAAGTAAAGATCACTGAATTTTAGCACCGTTTTCATGCAAGCAGCTACAGGTGAAACTCGAAAAATTAGAAATATCGAGGAACGGTTCATTTCTTGCAGTAGTTCAACTTAAAAGGTGAAACTAATATATGAGATAGAGACATGTCATGCAAAGTGAGATATGTCAAGCCTTTATTTGTTATAATTGTGATGATTATGGCGTACAGCTGATGAGAACCCCAAATTAACAATTTCAACTTGGGGGTTTTCATCAGCTGTATGTTTGTTGTAATTGTGATGATTATGGCAAAGGCTTGACATATCTCGCTTTGCATGTCATGTGTCTATCTCATATATTAAACTCCAGTAGCTAATGAAAACAATTGCTTACATAAATTGACTTTTCCACGATATTCTAATTTTTCGAGTTTCACCTGTATATGCATATGGTAGTAGACTTCATAGATGTTCGTTCTTTCAACAAGAAGTGATCTTTGCAGATCAGATATAAGGCATTGCCTTCATAATACTTTATATTACCCCAGTTTCAGAATTGTTAAGTGCCAGCACCTCACACATTCAGTAGAGTGTCATAACTGACCGAGTCACTATGTATTGGCCCTTAGATTACCATTTTAAGTAAACTATCTTATCAATGGAAGAATGTATTTTCAAACTATAGCTGAAAAACTATTATTTCTTGTGCCACCCGACTAACATTATGTCATAAGGTTTTAATGGGCATCAGTTCTCTTCCGTCAGATGAATCAAATATGACTGGGGGTGTGAACAGGCTCAGAAGGGAATGAAACCTTCAATTAAATTATTTATATAATATTTTAGCATCGTGGATAGGCTGAAGGGCAGAGCACAGTTTAAAGGCCCACCAATACCTTTCACAAATATTATAAACATTGCTGAGCCATGGTTTTGGGGTGTTTGAGGGCAAGAGACCTACCCCCTTTATTACTGTGTTTTGGCAGAGTGTGGGGTGTGATGCTGTGCTAGGGTAAGAGCATGTGACCCTTTAAAAAGCGGCTGATTGAATATCACTTCTCTGTAGTTACAGTGGTACCTTGGGTTACAGATGCTTCAGGTTACAGACCCTGCTAACCCCGAAATAGGACCTCAGATTAAGAACTTTGCTTCAGGATGAGAACAGAAATCACGCGGCGGCACAGCTAAAGTGGTACCTCAGGTTAGGAACAGTTTCAGATTAAGAACGGACCTCCAGAACGAATTAAGTTCTTAACCTGAGGTACCACTGTATTTGACAACTAGGGTGAGAATTTAGTTCCTCTGCCATCAACACTAACCCCAGTGTGAATGGGTGACCATGTTAGACTTTCATTGATGTTGGTGGAGTCCCAGATTAAATTTGGTTTCAATCTTGGAGCATCCAGGCTGCTAATGTTGTGCTGTGGTCTTTTGTATATGTACCTAAGGAATTGTTGGGATCAGTAACTGTTGAGAGTGTTTAGTGGGGGCTGGTGTAGGTTGATGGCACTACAGTAATAGATTTGGAATTCATGTGGGTATTGAGTGAGTGGAAACCAACTTTATGGATGTTGTTTTTTTATGTGCTGTATTTAATTTTGTTTTTCTTTGTAAACTGCTTTGCAGTCTTATATGAAAAGTAGTATATTAATGAATGAATTGGGGGATTAGTACTATTGTACATCAGTACCAGTCATGAATATATAGTACCAGTAAATTATACTTAGAAGCTTACTCGGGAGAAAGGGAGAAGGGGTACCATGTGTGAAGATAAGTGAACTTAGACTTGCCTCATATGCCTGCGCAGGTATTGCTTCAGGGTAAAGAATTGCATGTGTAAGTCATGTGACAACTTCAGAAATGTGTAAAATGTTGGGGATCCCCGGCTGGCCTGTTGAGGTGACAAAAGAGGCATGTGCATGTCTGCATTTCACACGTGTGACTTTACCCATAGTTTCCTGTATGGAAGTGAAACTTATTTTTGGAAACTAATCTGGTGCAATTTAGCCCTCACAAAGAGTAGAACGCTCATGGCTTGAAAATAAATGAAAAGGTGAACAATTAACAGTACCACCCACAAGCCAGTTAGGAAAATTAAATCCACTGAATCAAATTGCTCTGGTTTTAACTGGATCAGAATAATGAACAAGGACAAGAGGAGCATAATGCAATGGGTTTTTTGAGGTTGGCATCCACTCACATTATTGCTATCCGGACAACATGATGGCACATGCTAGTCAAAACATGGTGATCTGAATTTCTATGCTGGGTGGGGGCTGATAATGCTATTTTGCCATCCTGTTATGTGAATGCAGTTATTACGTTGGATGCATTACATTGGATGTAAGGAAGCTGGGGAAGTTTGAAGTGATGCGCTGCGGTTGCAAATATATCTAGACAGCACCTGATCAAAGCTCATTGGAAATGGATATGTATTCCTGTTTATCAGTTGAGTTTAATCTGTTTGGAGTAAGTTTTCCCACCCCTTCCTGTTGATGATAATATTAATGGTGACAGCACTGATAACTTGAAATGTAGTTGAAGGCCACCTTCTATGGCTTTTGTGTGTGTGATGGTTAATATGGCTGTAAATAGGAGATGAATGTGGCTACTTTTCTAAGTCTATTACTCAGGAGGCCTGTAAACTTGATTGGCTGTTACAATTCTAGCAGAATCATTCGATTTGAGAGCAATAGAGAGATAAGATATCCAATTACCCAAATGATTTGCAGGGCTAGCCAATGTTGTCATGGAGACGTGAGTTGGAACAAATTAAATTTTAAGCAATAAAAATAATCTTAAAGCACGTCTGGGAACAAGAACATTTGGCAGTGGCACTTACCTGAATTGAATCTTAGTTTGACATGCTGTTGTTTGACATTGATATACTGTGGGGGCTTAAACTTCTTGAAATGGCACATTGCCTCTTAATGTGTTGCTGTCACTGCCAAAATAAGAGACTAGCATATTTTAGCAGGATTTTTCCCCCCTTAAAGGAGGCTAATAATGCATGTGTATTAGAGGGAGGGGGGATTAAGTAATGGTTGCATATGGCAGGATATTTAGGGAACTAGCAAGTTCAAATGTCTGAATACTTAATTTCTAACTATGGAACAACTTTGCCTGCAGGTCCTGAAAAGTAAATGGGCTATAGATATTACCAGCATTTCACTGTGACTATAACTCTTTGGCTGTGCACATGTTGACTGCTTTTGTTTGACTTGAAGATACTTCTGAACATAGGAAACCTATTTGCGTATCAAGGACCTCAAGCCACCCCCCAATGAATTGACACAGGAGACATAATTTTTGTTTGGGTTTTTGGCAATAATTTAGGCCACAGCTTTATTTAAATACAAATTCGGTGAGTGGTTGCATAGGCATTGGTTCAGACTACTGTCCTACCAGGACAGAGGCTGGCCTAAAACCAGCGATTGGGAGAATGCCGCTGAGGAGAGTTAAGGAGCGGGGGGCGGACACGCTACCATCTCCCCATGGTCCCGGGGACTCGGCCACGGCCCTAACCCCTACCGGGGCTCGGACAAAGCATAAGAGTCGCCGGATTCCTTTAACGGAATTCCCAGTATCATCATGATTCTGGATGGGCAGCGCCCAATCCAGCAATCCACACAGGAACCAATGCCTAACCACCAACCTTACAAGTTGTGACAAGTTGCTACTGCAGTAGGCAAAACCAAAAGGCACAGCCAATCGGCCAGATGGACAAATTCCTACTGGGCCCCTGCTACAAAGCAGACGACCCCATGACAGGCAGAGCAAGGTCAAAGCAGAGGCCTAAGAAAAAAAGGGGGGGCGGGACGGGTGATCAGCAGCCGAAGCCAAGAGAAGGATCACCCTGCGTGCAGAGGAATATATAGGACGCTGAGCTGTCCATCACAAATTGCTACATCTAGCTTTGCCCAGCAACACCCCTAGACCCTATAGCAGCTAAGGCTGGCTGCCGGCCCCACCCCCACAGGATGGGATGTGTCTTGCCAGGTCCCGATCGCAACATGTGCTCTTACTCAAGGTAGAACCCGATAAAACAAACTGGCTTGGATCAAGTGAGCACAGTGCGTGAGAGTAAGGCATGCTCATTTGCATGGGGGGGATTGCTACTGCTTCGTGTCTTGCCTTAAAACCTCTCCCTGGCCTTCTAGAGCCAGTCTTAGTGGGAACTTGCATATACAGGAATTGGCTATTGATTCCTCTCCCAACCCAGCAACTGGAAGCACTCCTCACTTGGTATCTTTTGATCCAAATCATTGTGTCTCAACATTTATTTTTTTTAAGTTAAGAAAAGAGACTTTGAAAAATGGGAGTATTTCAGATAATAAAGAATAGCAATCTAAGTGTGTTCCAATTGCACAAAAGGCTCCCGTTTCCTTATTAATGTTCTATCAGGCTGAATCCTGGCTTGCAATGCTTTTTTAAAAAGGAAAAAAAAATCCAAGAACACCCTATAAAGAGCTTTTATCCTCATGTCTGTTAGACAGATGGAGACTAAAATTGGTCTGAGGTCAAGCCATTTGCTGCATACTCGCAGCCTTCGATTTTCCTCACCACAGATCATCTCAAATGATTCAGTAATGACCAAAAGTGCAGCCTTGACCTTTATTCCCTGGTGGATTACTGTTACACAGTGTAAATGGCAAGAAGAACATTTTGTTCATTCAGATGGAGTTTTCATGTCTGTTTTGCTGGGCCTTCTATAGCACAAGCAGAGCATTAAGTTCAGTTGGTTGCTGGTTCCGGGGGAAGCCTGAATGTATCATTTCAATTAGGTGATAATAGTGTCCTTTTTAATGATGATTTCTTTTCCCAATACCCTCGGGGGTCATACTGTATTTTTAAAATGATTGCTTTTATATGTACTTCTAGTAAAGAATTAACTCTTATGTTGGTGAACATTGGGGTTCTAATTGTCATTATTAGGTGTTGCTAAAATGTTTCTGAATGTGCTCTGTTGCCTTTTTTTCTCTCATAGCTTTTCTTCTAAGTGTTATCTAAGATGTAGTTCCAGCTAGACATTACTTGCGTGCAAGGCACAATCAAGAAGGGCCATTCCATTGTCACGGGTGGGACACTTGGACCATGTTTTTTGGTATTCACACATGTGTAAGAATGTAAATACACATAAAAATTAACAACCAAAATTTAAACTATGTTCTTAATAAGATACTGAACATTTTACTAATTTTTTTATTATTTTTATAGCTATTTTGACAATTTTATTAAATGTTAAAGTATTGTCATGGGTGGGACAAAAAAAGGACATGGAGCTTGAGATAAGTTTGGTTTATGGAAAAACTCTGTGAGTTGGGAGGTGAATCAATGATAAACTCAGCATATCTGTTTAAATCAATGTTTATTGGTTGCAACTATGCAATCAGAAATTTAGTTTAAGAAATTTAATGATACAAAATTAAGGAAAAAATGCTGTCACGGGTGGGACAATGAAATGTCACGGGTGGGACGCGTCTGGCATACACTCGATTTAAAATACAATTAAGGTTGTTAAAAATTGAATAATTACAAAAAACCTATTGCTGTTACTATCCTTACTATCTACCATAGCCTACAAAGTATAATGTTGTATTTACTAAAATTAAGAATCAATTTTTAAAAAAAATTCTTCTAGTCCATCTCTGGGCCAATCAACCACTTTCAAACACATCTACATTTTCAGTAAATTCATAAAAAATGTTCCTTCTGACTCGTTTAACATTAGGTTGGTAAGATACTAAGAATATGTTCAAACTGCACATATGATCTGTCTTTTTCATCAACTTGAAACAGCTTTCCAGAATTGTTTACTGCTCACATACACATCACCTTGACTTCTCCATCATCTTCAACATTAATTTGGCATATTGTAGCATATCTATATTTAGTAGGCCTGGTACTTTGTCTTTTTGTAGTCGTTTCAAATTCAACTAAAACATATGTCCCAATAGTCACTCCATCAACGAATGGCTTCACTCCATCCACCGGCACATCTGTTTCATTTGTACCACTTGCTACACCATCTTGTTTTTCTGTGTCACTATCAGAATCTCTGTAAACATCAGAAAATTTTAACTTGAACACTTCTGTGAAGACTACGTGGGTGGACTTTAGAAAAGAAGGTCCATAAACTAAACTTCTTTTGTCTTTAGCTTTAAAATAATGGTTAGACTGCACGTTTGGAATCTTCCTCACCAAAGTCCAGCGCTCATCTAGCATCACCATATTTGCACTGATATCAGTAGGTGTTAAACGGACAAACTTCACTCTTGGTACTGATTTTTCAGCACATTTAACAAAATCTGAGGCTGAATTGATTACTACTCTCCTTTGTTTCACTGCATTCCAAACTGCTCGCTTAGTTAATCCACCAATCCCATCCACAGCACCCTTGCCATGGGATGTAGCAAAAAAAACAAAACAAAAACAAAAACAAAAAAAAACCATTCCCCACCAACACCAAAGTCTTTAGGCATAAAACACAGATTGGACAGTGTGTCCTTATTTTTGAACTGACCAGCACACCCGTCAGAAAAGATTTTGACCTTTGTCAGCCTGTTAAATTCTTTCTTAAGTTCTTCAATTATGGCTTTTAGGCAGGCATATACTGAGTATTTGTTGTGGGTTAAGTGATCCGAAACCACGGCAAAAGAACGTAAACCAGTAAATACTGTAAAATACGCAACCAGTAAATACTGTGATTTGGTTGTGGGTCCAGTGTGCACTTTGGATTTCGTCTTGCGATGTTGCCAAATAGTTTTTAGCAAAATCCACTCGAAGAATCACCTCATCATCAGCTACTGTGTCCTTCATATTTTTGAAAGCTTTAGTTTGTAATCACTTTACAAAGACGTGCTTCTTAAATTTACTAAATTGATTTTGTAGCTCATTGACAGCTGCTTCTATGGTTCCTTTTGCTTCAAAAACCTTAGGCCGGCTAGAACAGTCATCTTTTCATTGCTTCCAGAAAATCTTAGACGACATGTTTAAGTCTTCATCAATTAGGGTGTGCAAATTAAGTACATACTTTTTGCATTCACCATTCATGCATTTTTCATTTTCCAAATCACAACAAGTAAGGCTCAAAAGATCAGAATGTGTGGAAGGGAAAAAATGTATTTCCTACTTATAGCTTCAATTAGGAAATTGAAAATTGTGATTGCTTGAGATTTCCCCCTCCAAAATGTATCCCTTTCTAGCTAGTTCCTCTCTCCTCAGTCCCTCAGTCTTCTTTGCCAGAATAAAGAATTGTTACATGAGGAATCTGTCTCCTGTCTGCTATGTCAGAGAGCTGAAATCACTTGCTGAAATCACTAACCCATGCTACAACAGTTAGCAACCTAATAAAACAAGTTGAAAACTGTCACGGGTGGGACAGAAAAAGAATTATTAAAATTTCATGGTGTTTAGATTAATTAACTGCATTTTTATTATTGATAGGTGTATTATACTCTAACACATACTCTCACAATAGAACAAACATAAGCTATAAATTAGTTTTATCACAAAATAAACTTTTGTACCTTTTGCTGTCACGGGTGGGACACTGAAACAGCATCCCATTCAATAATAAAAATAAAATAGAAATAAATTACCTATTTAGAATTTTTCAAGTCCAATGTGTAGACAAAGTTCTTCACTTTAATAATATACCAACAATGACAACCACAACTTTTGTTTATCTTTAAAAAGTAATGCCAACCCAAATGAACAAAATTAAGGTACACAATCAGAAAAGTGATACTGAAACTTCAAGTTGAAATTTCTCATGAAAAAAACATTCCAATTCTTTCTCTTTTTTTGGAATATTGAACTTTAATATGTTTAGTTAATGAAACTATAAGTAAAATAAGTATATTTTAAAAACAATTTTTTTCTTATCAGGCTCATTTTTCACGGAATGGCCCAGAACAGCCCAGAATGAGGTGGCACTTTTAGCCCTGCCCTTATGCCAGGAGATCTTTAACAACTGTGCAGTACATGGTTGCAACCAAGTGATACAGTCGCGCAGAGCCTCTGAATGCCAATGGGAGCTAGCACATTGGGCTCTCTATATAGGCCACCGCATACTATGCATGGTTGATGGTTGGGTGGGTGTTTTTTTATTTAAAAAAACCACCTGGTGTCAGGGGTGTGATTTAAACATAGGACTGCTCCAGTCTGTACCCTGTACATAGGCCTTCTGTTTTCAGCAGATGCGCTATTTAGGAGCTGGATTTGTTTGGAGATATAAAGATTCTTATAGGAGTTAAAAGACTGCTTCCTGGATAGGCAGGTGAGGTTTAGCCTTGTGGAAAGAGCTAGATGGGGTGTTTTGTTTTTGTTCAAGGATGGTCTGAAGTCTACCGCAAGTTGTGGTGAGTCAGATAAAATGTTCATTGGAGCAGGAGAAACTAGCTGATGAGCATATCCCCTTTATGGTGCTGGAGGAGACTCTTGAGAGTCCCATGGATTGCAAGAAGATCAAACCTATCCATTCTCAAGGAAATCGGCCCTGAGTGCTCACTAGAAGGACAGATCCTGAAGTTGAGGCTCCAGTACTTTGGCCACCTCATGAGAAGAGAAGACTCCCTGGAAAAGACCCTGATGTTGGGAAAGATGGAGGGCACAAGGAGAAGGGGACGACAAAGGATGAGATGGTTGGACAGTATTCTCGAAGCTACTAACATGAGTTTGGCCAAACTGCGGGAGGCAGTGAATGATAGGCGTGCCTGGCGTGCTCTGGTCCATGGGGTCACGAAGAGTCGGACACGACTGAACGACTGAACAACAACATATCCCCTTGAGTAAGACCTAATAAATGGCTGCAGTTGATTAATCTTATAAAATTAAGCAAGGCACAATATAAGAAGAAGAAGAAGAAGAAGAAGAAGAAGAAGAAGAAGAAGAAGAAGAAGAAGAAGACTTGGTCATTGGTTTGCATCTGGGAGACAATGGAGGAGCGTGCCTTTGGGGGTGAAGCTAAATTGTTGGAAGGTTGCAGCACCTGTTGTAGACACCAGTATGGGAGAGACATGTTTTGTTGCAGCTGGGGAAGATGGTGTCCGGTTGCGCTGCTGTACCATGGCATTTCTTCTCTCTGCATTCCTCCTCTGGCCACTGACTGTCTCCAGGCACTGCGGATGTTGCCAGCCTTCACAACATGTTTGTAATACAGAGTTGGTCTGCCAATGGGCCTGGTACTTGAAGCCAGCTCCCTGTAGAGCCATGACCTTGGGGATTCAGCCACCTTCCATTCTGTGTACATGACCAAGCCAGCATAGATGTTGGCTTGGCAATTAGACAAGCTGTTATTAAATTCTCTCTCTTTTTTTGCATTTGGCGATTTTGCTGATGTGCCAGAATGTGGAAGGAAAAGGCTATGAAGTTTTGAGGCAGCTTTGAACTTGAAAGATGCAGAGGTAACAGGAAGTGTGACTTGTGTGTTTCTTCAGTGGTTGCTTCCACTCAGATGACATGCAAAACTTACTCCCACATACTTTCAGTACATTGCTTAGTTGTGTGCCACCCCCGCAATGCTGCCTGCTTCAGTTCCTCCCCTCCCTACTTTCGTGTGTAAATGTAAATTGGTCCTAAATGAGAAATTTGATGGGTAATCACTGCTTCTAATCCAAGGCAAACTCCAGTCTGGGTTTTGCAGCTAAAAGATTGTGCAACAGACCCCACAGCTAGATTGACCTCTCCTAAGTTGAGGTTTGTTTTCAAATGATTTCAGCATACAGAGGTGCTGAGTTGTGCCCCAGATATTATTATGGGGGGGGGAATTATGTCACCCGTGTGTGTGTGATACTGATGCCTCTACCTTCCAAGTCTACAATCCTATCGTTCTGTGACTTTTGCACACTCTTGCCAGTGGGTGTGAAAAACAACCCAAAGGGATGTGTGGGAAAATATTTGCAAAATGTGCCATGCACACTGTTGTTTATAAATAGCTAACAGCCATGCTGATCTGAAGTTCTCTCCAAGGTAGTAGAGCAATTACAAGCAAAGTGTTGTGTTCAAGGAGGAGAAAGTGCATGAAGGAAATGTTTTTTTATCCTCCTGAGAAGTGAATGTCAGATGTTGCATTGTAATTATGCAACAAAGATTTTTATTAAGATGTTTTAGAAATTTCATACTTTTATAAGACATGCATGCATGCTCCATAAAACACACATTTTGCTTCTTCACTAGTTGGGGATGAGAGTTCAATGATTTTAAGGTGGGTGGAAGGTAGATCAGGATCTACAGTCACACCTGGGAAGTGGAACGGAATCCATTCCGGAAGTCTGTTCAACCTCCAAAACATTTGGAAACCAAGGCGCGGCTTCCGATTGGTTTCCAGTTGTGCAGGCACACCGGAAATAGCAGAATCTGCGCCAGATGTTCTGCTTTCCCAAAAATGTTTGAAAACTGGAACACTCACTTCCAGTTTTTGATCATTTGGGAGCCGGAACATTCGCCGCTCAAGGCGTTTGGGAGCCGAGGTATAACTGTACTGATAGATCTCTGAGCTGTTTCCAGAAATCTTCAAAAATTTTGCTCCTAATTAATTAACAATGGCAAAAAAATGATTCCCCAACCCACCTGCTTGCTGAATCTAGTTAAAAACAAGCTAGATCCCACAAACTTGAAATCTGCACACCACTCATTTAAGTTAAAACTTCAAGATAGCTTTTATCACCTTGAGAAGAGAAGAAAACATAAATTCATGAGCGAGGTTGGGTGAATGGGACTAGATTCTGTCACCCACATGCCTGTTCTGGCCGAGAGAATAAGTTTTATTGTCCCTACCCCCTCTTGCTTACATCAGGAAAACCAACTGGAGGTAAAAGAGCTTTCAATGGTGAGGCAAAAGAGCTTTCAATTGGGTGCAAATTCAGCTGTTTAATCACCATAATTTTGTTGCGTTTTATTACAGTGAGAGAATCCAGTTCTCCCTGCATCCCTTCATTTCCTGTCCAGGCAGAATGTCTCCTAGGTTTCAGGAAGTGCAGCCTGTTTCCTTTCGACTTCTTTTTTATCACTTTAGGGCTTGGCTGTATAGGCAAAGAAAGTCCTCCTTCACTGAGAGTTTGCAATGATAAAATTTTGGAGATTGGAGTGTATGTTGATGAGAAGCTGTTTGCGATAGGAAAACATCCTGATTTTGGCGTCGAAACCCCCCAGAATGGAGGGTGAGACTTCTCAGCTGTTTGTCTTGGGTTTATTGTTTGTTGCTGCTAATGTACTACAGGGGTCATTGGTTACGAAGAACATCTGCAATTAATTTTTCAAGAATTAAGAATCTGTTGTCAAACAGGAATCAAATTTTGCCCATCTTCTTCACACGCAAGATCACGCTTGGTCTGTGCATGTAGCAGAATGAAGTATCACTGTTGAATGTGTTTTGAGATCCCCACTAGCACAGCAGGCAGAGGGTTGGTCTGGTGTTCAAACATGGCCCTCCAAACTTTTCTGCTGGGTCCTTGGAACTCTCCCGCAGGCCATGAGCTGGCTGGAGTATATTCTTGAACTGTGATAATGCTTCTTCCTTTGCCTGGTAGGAGTCTGGAGGTACGTTCATAGAAACCTCTTGCATTTTTTTGCATGACTGGACTGTACAGAACTAGATGTCATATCCAATACTCTGCCAAATTTTGCATTTGGTCCCACTGTGCAGGGACGCGGGTGGCACTGTGGGTTAAACCACAGAGCCTGGGCCTTGCTGATCAGAAGGTCGGCGGTTCGAATCCCCGCAATGGGGTGAGCTCCCGTTGCTCGGTCCCTGCTCCTGCCAACCTAGCAGTTCAAAAGCACGACAAAGTGCAAGTACATAAATAGGTACCGCTCCGGTGGGACTCTGGTTCACTAGAAGCGGCTTTGTCATGCTGGTCACATGACCCGGAAGCTGTACGTCGGCTCCCTCAGCCAGTAACGTGGGATGAGCGTCGCAACCCCAGAGTCCGACACGACTGGACCTAATGGTCAGGGGTCTTTTTACCTTTACCTTTACCACTGCTGTGCAGCTCCCAGGAGGCTCCCAGGAGCCCATGCAGCCCAAGGGTTGAAAGGGGTTCCTCACCTATGTTTAGAAGGTCATTCTCTTTCACATGGGCTATTTTTGTGGGGGGGGGGACATTTTAAACTGGGGTGCATTAAAAAGAAGGCTCCCTGCCCTGTTTGTGCAGTGCCACCTCAGGACTCTGCTACCTCGTTCTGCTGATGGCAAGCTTCATTGTTAAGCAAAAGAATGGATTTGTGTGTGTATGCTACCCAGGAGCAGTTGTAGAAAGCCAGCCAAGAGAGCGCATGCACCCTCCCTCTCTTCTGAGCTCTTAACTCCTCCACTTGTCAGACGAGGAGCAAGGGTGGTCCAGTGCCAGCACTGGGCTTTGAGGGTAAAATAAAATAAAATATAAATAGCACCAGGTGCCAAGTGACACCTCCCTCTCTAGCACTGTCGGACAAGTGTCTTCTTGCCTTCATGGTAGTTTCACACTTAAGACGGCAACACACACCAAAGGCCCAGGCAAAGGTTTGCATCTCAGAGGGCATAGATATAATTCCCGAGTGCTGCAAATACTCTGAGAAAGTGCTACAAATTTCTGCATGGGATCTTGCATTGTGCAGGCATACTATAGATTATTAACCAAAGTTTCCAGTTTGAACTTGGAAACGCGTTAACTTTACACATGGTTTAAATAATCCACAAACGAAAAACCAGTGACTTATAGAAATTTTGAAATTTAGGGAAGGGTTTGGTTAGTAGTTATTAAAATATGTGATACCCTTTTTAATCTGGTTAAATGTCTTTGTTTCCTGTTGCAGAGTATGTAGGAAAAATTGGGTGCAAATTCAATAATGGCCATTCTTGAGCTTATTTAAAAGGTGTTCCAAGTTGTGTGGGTTGGTGTGGGGGTGGGGGTGGGGAGGCACGCAAGAACTAACATTTGGCATAAGACAAGTACTGGTACTCGCAGTTAGCTACCTTTTAGGTCAAAACACTTTCCATTTAATAAGAAGAACTTGCAGACACAGACTCACAAGTGACAAAAACCGACTGCAGTCTTAACTGCATATTGCACAATGCAGCTGAATTCCTTCAGGTTGATTTTGCTGATGCTTCAGAAAGGAGGGCAACCCTTGAGTCTGGGGGGGGGGGGCTGGCAAACCTGTCATTTGCAAATAAATCAAAAGGCCATCATTGCTGATAGCAAGGTCTAATGACTGGAGTTTCTGTGTAGTCTTTGATAGGCCCCACACTCAAGCCTGCTATTAAAAATGAATGCATTCAAGAGGCCTTGCATTAAGAACATAAACAATTAAGGGCACTTGAGCCGCTCCACAGAAAGCTGCTGCCATACAAATGCGAACGAGGGCTTTCATGTGCGGCCTCTGCAATCTGCTTTGCTAGGAGCCAAAGAGAACGTGGGCAATTAGTGTTGATGTATCTGCAAGGCCTTGCTTCTTTAATCCCTCATTGTTTTAACTGTCCTCTATATTTGCAGATCAGAAATCAAACGATAAACTGTGTCAAACTGGTGACAGCTCAGAAGTCATGAATACTACATGAACTTTAGAGTCTGTGACAGGCCTTCCAGAGATTTAATACCATATATATTTTATAGCACATCTCTGAAATATGGCTTATATTTTGATTGGCTGACTGGTTTTGGTTTGCTCCATCCTTTTTATTGTTCTTTTTAAAAAGTTGAATTCTGACTTCAGAATATTTCTGGAACATGGCTTTTTGGTGTTTTTTCTTTTAATTGATGTGAGCTTGTGGGTTGAATTAAAGTCTGAAGTTGTTTGGCTTTCTGGTGAACTTAACTGAACTAGCACCCTTCAGATGGTAGGCAGAGGATAGGATGCTTCAAGGTTTCCTTTTAAGTACAGTGGTACCTCTAGTTACAGACATGATCCATTCCGGGGTGCCATTCACACCCTGAAAAGTCTGTAACTAGAGTGGTGCTTCTGCGCATGCGCACGGCGCATTAGCGCGCTTCTGTGCACACATGTGGCGCGATAGAGCGCTTTTGCGCAGCACGCAGAACGCTTCTGCACACGTGTGTGCGGCAAAACCCAGAAGTCAACACGAACTTAATGCAACACTAGGAATGACTGTATGCTAATTGAACACTGCAGGTGAAGTCAGTAGCATAGGAATGAGAAGAGTATTCAGTCGTTTCCACTAAACAGGAACACAATACAACATGGGTGGCCAACTCCCAAGAGACTGCAATTTACCTTCCTGCCACAGTGGTACCTATTTATCTACTTGAACTGGCATGCTTCTGAACTGCTAGATTGGCAGGAGCTGGGACCGAGCAACAGGAGCTCACCCCGTCGCGGGGATTCAAACCGCCAACCTTCTGATTGGCAAGCCCAAGAGGCTCAGTGGCTTAGACTACAGTGCCACCCGCCTCCCTTAGCAGCATCTTCTAGGAGGGATTAAAAGCTGGCAGAACACAACCCCATTATCTGGGCCATCCCTTATTACTTGAAAGTCATAATTGTGAAGATAGGATTGTTAGCAGATTTGAAAGGTATATTACATAGGGAAGGGTCTAATTTTTCAAAATAAATAAAATGAAGTGCAGAAATTATTCAAAGGGGGTCACAGAGAGGCATTTGTGTGTGTGTGTGTAAAATCTCTTCCCTCCAATAGTTTAGCATAGTAACATAAGAATGTACATCAGAGTTCTATGCTTAACTTGGAATAAACAGTAATATTATTTATTAGCCCTGTTGGTACCTTTGTGCACGTATAAATTTTGTGGGGTAAATATTACTGTTCCTTGGTGTGATCACTCAAGGTTTTCCATCTTTTAAGTTTCAATTTTGGTAAGCTCTGTTACATTTGGATGGCATCTATGTTACATATTTAGAAGTGATTCAGACATAGAGGGGTGAAGGCCCAGGAGAAATGTGCAGTTATCCAACCTAGATAACTTTTAATCCAGGTGAATATTGCGTATCTCTGCATTGTTATCATTCAGTCTTCCCCATTCTCAAGGAATCATCTGTATCCTGCACCCCTCTGCTTTATCTTAACCAGAGCTGAGGTGCTTAAACTGAACCAGCAATTTACCTGAATTGAGAATTTGAGTACAACCGAGCCTCAAACTAAGCCAGAAACAATTCTCATACACTTCAGCTATAATTTCATAGGAGCATAGGAAGCTGCCTTTGTACTAAATCATACTTTTGCTCCATCTAGCTCAGAAAATCAGCACTGTCTGGCTGTGGTTTTCCAGGATGTAGGGGCAAGGGACGTTCTCAGCACCCTCTGGACATGCTGGGGATTGTACCTGGAACTTTCTGTGTATAAAGCAGAATATAACTGAGTTATAGAACTGACCCTTCCACTTAGACTGGCTTGTTTCCATGTTAATCTAAAATCCAATCTAGTACCTTCCAGGTCATGATGTTGCTTGACTTCAGAATAGTAAACCCCTCCTATGGATAAGAGTTTATTGGGAAATAGTGCTTAATTGATAAAAAATACTTGCTACTAAAATATTGTTCTTTCCTTAAGTTATCTAGACTTTGATCAGATGGTTGCCTCAACCACCAGCCTAGTATTTTGAAGATGCTATTGTGGCAAATGTTTTCATATCCTATTCTATGTGGCCAATAACATGGAAGAACAATAGATTTGTCAGTCTAAAGGGATTTAGCTCAGGCTGGATTTTAACCAATGCTTTACTTGCTAATGAGCTACTTATGAAGAACAGATTTGTGCTCTAATATATGTAGATATGAGGTAGTGGAGGCATTAACAGATGTCCTTCAACAGACTGAAACCTGCTCTGATTAATCACATACACTCTAGACTCCACCTAATGCTGGCCTACTTTAAATGTTCCTAATATTTGTACTTAATATGATTTTTGTAAATGAACTAATATATAATGGCATGTTTTAATCTAAATATTTACTTTTCTCTATAGACAGAAATTGCCAAGAGATTGAATACAATCTGTGCACAAGTCATCCCATTTTTGTCTCAAGAAGTAAGTAAAATTGTTCAGCTGTTAAAAAGTGAAATTATGTTGCATCTTTGTTTTTAAATTAGCTAGTTTTTAAAGATGTTAATTTTATCAAAATTCACGAGAGTGAGGAACATCTGTTGTAGCTGAAGAACGCAAGCCCCCTGTAAATTTGGAATAGCAGATGAGAGAAGCAGCGCACCAACTATATAACTGGTGAAATAGCTCAGTCACAAAATTATTCTTTCTAAGGCAGCTAACCATTTGTTAATTTCTGTGTAAATAAAAATGTCGGCATTTAATGATAGCACGCTATACAATTTGAGTGGCATTTGTGAAATACAGTTCCGAGAAAAGTATTATTATTATTATTATTATTATTATTATTATTATTATTATTGAAACAAAATAGGAAATTCTTTCCAGTAGCACCTTAGAGACCAACTGAGTTTGTTCTTGGTATGAGCTTTCGTGTGCATGCACACGAAAGCTCATACCAAGAACAAACTCAGTTGGTCTCTAAGGTGCTACTGGAAAGAATTTCCTATTTTGTTTCGACTATGGCAGACCAACACGGCTACCCACCTGTAACTGGAATTATTATTATTATTATTATTATTATTATTATTATTATTATTGAAAGAGAATTCTTGATACCATATTCATGCATAATTATAATAGAGACACAGAAGAGGTATGACCATGTTGCTGGAAAGTTTGTTGAATTGTCATGAAAAAATGGTTTTTACTTTGCACGTAGGATTGTGTCATCTGACATAGTGGACACCATAGAGGCTGGAATTGTTCAATCCTATTCTCTTTACATACTTGATTGCATACTTGATTGGTGGGTAGGAATGTAATGGTTATATGCTGGGGCTGTAGTGCTGCAGGCTATGTTGTTGAGCAGGGGTCGGCAACGTTTTTTGGGCATGGGCTGGTTCGCGATCCTGCAGACACCATGGTGGGCCAGTGTGTGTGTGTGTGCCTGCGTATGCACGCAAAAACACCATTTCCAGCGCTCCTTCTGGCGCGGAGGAGGCGTGCGCAGCTTCCCATTGGCTGGAGGAGCTTCCTGCAGCCAATGGGAAGCTGCCCAGCGCCGCGGAAGGCAGTCCCCGCTCTGCTCCGTGCCAGTTTAGCGCAGCGCACGGGAGCCGACCGAGCAGGCAGTGGGGGTCCATGGGCCGGTTAAACGACCCCCATGGGCTGCTTCCAGCCCATGGGCCTTAGGTTGCCTATGCCTGTTGTAGAGCAAGCAGTTGTTGCTGCTGTTCCTGAATACAGCTTGTAGATTACAACCATATTGCCACCAAATATTTCTGAAACCACATAATTATAATGTGTATGTGATTAAAGATGTAGCATCCTGGAAGAGTTTATCTAAGTTGGTCGTAAGGTTCTTCCTCTCCTTGGCTGAGTTTGCATGTCACAATAAGCCTGGGTTGCAACTTATTGTGGTGTATTTGGGAATGAGCATTACGCTGCTTGATTACTCCCATTTTACTCCTCCTCTGGCATGAATGGGAGAAACTAACCAGGAAGCTGCAATTAAGTGTGCCTCTCTGAGACATCTGGATGTTGGATGCTGGCTTGTTGCGCCTTAACATGCCAGGATTGCTTGCCAACCTTAAACGTGGTTTTTGTTGCCTTATGAGGCCAAGCTGAATTGCAGTTTCCTGGCTTGTGAAGCAAGAGTGATACACTGCAGCTAAGGCACTACTTGTTCCTGAAAAACCAGGAAACTAGGCTTATTGTGACACGTGAATTTGGCTTCTTGACTATTGTTTTATTTATGGTGAACAGAGGGTATATGAAAACTGTCGGTCAAGAGTTGTAATAAGAAACCCCCCTGAATTTAAGAAAAATCTAAATCAAAAGACACGTGCTTGCCTTTTCAAGCATCATCCTTTCCACACAGAATGCCTATATATATACTAGCTCGCTGGGTGGCTTGGAAATACTCTGCCCCTTGATGAAATGTCACTTGGTTCCAGCTTTGTTCAGTTAGGTTGGTTCTAACAATGGGAATGATATGTTTGTCTTTCCAGCATCAACAACAAGTTGCTCAAGCAGTAGAACGTGCCAAACAAGTGACCATGGCTGAGCTGAATGCCATCATCGGGGTACGTGGCCTACCAGGTCTACCTCCTACAGTGTGTATAACCAGCTTTCCTTTCTTATTGAATTGGTAGTTTTTGATGTGTTAAATATTTGATTTGTAATAATTTTGATACTTAACGCTAGTTCTTCAGCATTATTTGTCCTCGGCACCTGTATAATTTCAAAATCTGATATAATTACTGAAAGTATAATATTGCCTGCTTGGGCCTATGTATTGCACCCTATATTTCTAGATTTGTGCTATTGCTCTGTCTAGTTTGGAGTATGGGAATTAATAGGCTGCAAAAGCTTTCACTTCTGAGTCTGCAGCCAATATATTGAGATTTATTCATAGTGTACACGTCTTGAGTTTCAGTTGCAAGTAACTTAACTGAGCAGTCAGAGAGTGACGTGGTCCAACATTTTCAACGCACTGCAGACTTGTACTGGTCGAGGCAGGAGACGAAGAGTGGGTGACACTTTCCCCCTTTTTAACCCTGGAAGACAAACTTTTGTAAAATTCCCTCTAATGAAATCAACTGAAGGGGGAATTGACTAAACCAGGCATGTCCAACTTCGAGTAGGGTGTGATCTACAATCCAATATAAAAAAAACAAACTGGCAAAGTCATTCTAGTTAGTTAGATCGATAGATAGATAGATGATAGATAGATAGATAGATAGATAGATAGATAAATTTTTATTTCACAGATACAGTAGTTATGTTTGGATATCATCATGACAGATCCAAATAGTTGTTAGATGGACAAGGAACTAAACAAGTGACAAAAGTCAAACTGTATTTTTATATTAGTTTACACAGATCTGAGGAGCCAGTCAGAGTGCGCCGGGCTTCTCCATCTTTCCCCTACTGTTGCTTTAAATCGCAGCTGACTTCCTCTCAGCATCCCCACGCCCTTCCTCTACCTTGTCTTTCCCCTACTGTTGCGTTAAAGACTTTCCCTCGCTCAAACTCATGGACAGTTAAGGGGGCTTTCCCCCATGTGTTTTGTTCTTTGCCTTCCTCTCTGGTGAGCAAAGCAGGTGAGCAGGTGTGGAGTTTTTGTTTCCTGCCTCCACCACGTCCCCCTCACCCCACTGCCGGAGCTCTTAACGCCCGTGAGTGCAGCACACTGTGGGCGGCGGGGAAGGAAGGCAAGCCGGCTTCAGAAGGAGGAGGAGCTCAGGCTTGCACGAGACTGGTGGGTGCATAGCTGTCAACTTTTCTTGCGAGGAATCCTATTCAGAATAAGGGAATTTCCCTTAAAAAGGGGGGGGGAATTGACAGCTATGGACTGGTGGCAGCTGTGGGTGCTGCTGTGTCCAAGGCTGCGGAGAAAGGCCTTTCTTTCTCAGCCTGCGATTGACCAATATCTGCCCCAGGATCTCCCAAGTCGATTGACGTCTTGGACATGCCTGAACTAAACCATCTCCAAGCTTGTGTAGGTGATGAGCCTGTTTCACAGGCCCCTTCATGCGGTTGCCCCGCATCCACCCCGCACCCCATGAAACACCCCATTTGTGGGGATACAGCAATGAGACTACCAATGGTAGGTCCAGAGCTGTGGAGCTTTCTGCAGGATGGGGCCTCCATAGCAGACATGTCCACTGACCAGCAACTCTGAGGATTGCTCTGTAACCTATTTTGCATTATTGAAGTTCATGAGCCACGAGTTCATTTCCTAAGCCCTGCTGCCATACTCTAGAAATATCACTAATCTTTACTGCCCTTCTACAGTAAGCAAAAGGAGCAGAAACAAGAAGTAGTCTTCCTCCTCCTCCTGATTTTATTCATAGGCGAGTGCTTGAGCAGATTCAAATTATTCATTTATCAATTTATGTTAATTGCTTGTGAGAAGATGCCCTGCTGGTCTTTAGAGTTCCCTCAGACACTTTGTAATGATAATTAGACATGCTGCTGTATGGATTAACAGTGCCATAGTCCAATGATGTCTACAGACAATGGAACCAGTTAATCCATCTGTGCTTAAAATTACATCCCAACTGGAGATGGAAAAAAACATAAGAGGGAGGGAGGATTAAAAGAATGAGTCTCAGCTTGAAAACTCTCCTTTTATCAGTTTCTCAATTGTAGATCTGCTGTCGCTTTGCCTGTGGTAAGCTATTGGCAGTCAATTAGGTGAAATAAACTGGGAGGGTGACCTTCATTTCCTTTTAATAGCTATTCCTCCCTGCAATGGGGAGTGTCAGTGGATTTTCAGCTTAAATTTTATTCAAGCTGCTTTATTACACTTGACAGATTAGCTTTGCATAAACATACCCCCCTTTTGAACTGAATCCTTGTTTCTCTCCCCCCCTCCCATCCAATCAACTACTTAAAAAAATAATTAAGTCTCTATTTGTCTGATGTCTTAACAGCCCCTGCTTGTCTAATAAATTCTTAATTTGAAAGTTCAGCTCAAAAGTTCATCTATCTAGTGTCTCAGTCTCTCTGTGTGTGTGTGTTTGTGTATGTGTGTGTACATTGACAACAAACACCTCTGGTTAATAGGCATATTTTAAATAGTGGTTTCAAGTATACTTTCTGAGCTTTGTAGCAGACACAGAACAGTGCAAATACATTTCTTTCTTCATCACAATCATCATCATCATAAAAACCTTTTGACACTGGACTGTGAAGCTTTTGTGGCATGTCTGGCTGGGTTTGATTTTTTTTTGCTACGAAGTGCCTGTCTACCTTGAGAAGGGTGTACAGCTCTGACCCAAGCTCATTCTTTAAACTCCATTCAATTGAATATAAGTCCCTGAGTCTCTGCTTTGCAGCTCCAGCATAACATTTCTGGACAGTTGTGTTTTTAAAGGACTCAGTCTACCATTCTTTAGCTTAATATGCTAACATAGTTTTAATCTAGGGACATTTGCTCTTTTTCTAAGTCCTCCAGCAGCTGTAATTTTGCTTGACGTGCAGTGCAATTCTGTGCATGTTTACTTGGAAATAAGTTCTGCTGATTTCTGTGTGGCTTACTCCCTAGTAAGTGTGTATAGGATTGCAGCCTTGAGGTATTAACATGTCACTGCCAGCAGAAATATACTTCAGTTCTCAGTGAGTATTCATAAATACTACATGCATCCCTATCTAGCACAGTCAAACTCCCACAATCCACCCTTTCCCCCAATCTCACCTTCTTGCATAGCTGATCTGACAATTCTGTTATAGCCTGAAGAATAGTTGTATATGTTTTTTTGTGTGTGTGCGTGCGTGCGCATGCACGCACGCACGCCCACACACACTGGAAACCTCACTATTTTCCCCCCTTTACGTTTCCACCAAGTTGGTCCAAGAAGAGATCATCTCTCCCATTGCCACATTTATATACATCAATAATTATCCTGTGCTGCACAATAAGTTTCATGCTCTGACATATGCTTGATTTGTTTGAAAGGGATTGTGTGCACTCTGGAAAATTGGAGTAGCATAAAATTGGGATGACAATTCAGTGGACCTTTGCTCCTCTTCATTGAACATGCACTGTGTCAGCCTGTCTCCCCAGAGGGGAGCAGGCATCCGGAGCCTGTCTGTTCCTACAAGCAGCAGCTGCACTGAAAGTAAACGTGGCCCAGTTTGATAGCAGCTGTCAGTATTGTTCAGAGACCCAACTTAGTGTAAAAAACAATAGGGGGGGCATGCTCTTAAACTGCAGTGTCTTTCAAGCCAATAAAAGAAATAGTAATTTAACGGTTTAGACGGTCTATTGTGAGCGTGAAAGATCATGAAAGACTTCTTTTTAAAATGCAAATAGGCTGGTGCATTCTCCAACATTTAGAAGCACAATCAAGTAGCCAGTGGCTTAAAGAGTGTTAAAGAGGTTTCTGTTCTGAAAGTAGAAGCAGCAGAGGGGAAGGAGAAGAAGGAGCTTGGGTGGGAAGTTACCGATATTCCTAATAGGTGTTCTGTAAAGAGTTTACTATGCATAGAGTCTGCAAACTTTATGCTTCTTGACTTAAGAAATAGGCTGTGCTCCTTCACATGAGATAATGGTGCCAAATCATTGTAAATTCTGTTCTTTGCCTCCTTAATTGAGAAGGGCCTGCTAGAGGCAAGACTGCATTTGCCTTCCCACTTGGGCACATTAATTGAGCAGCAAGAAGTGGGGGGGGGGGTTTAGTGGGGAACAAACTTTTGAAATGAAAAAGCAGGCTGGGTCAGAGAGGCAGGCACATATAATGTGTGTTGTGGGGAGGAGAGATACTAGGGGGAAGGAACAAAAGGAGCTCCCTACAAAAGAGAACCTGTAAACCAGACATCTGTCTCTGGGTATTGGTCCTGTCTGAATAGTACAATCTAATAGTCCTCTTCAGGCATTTATTTTCGAACGTACGAAGGGGGAGGGGCACACAGTGCAACTCCCTCCAATTGAAGTATGTGCAGTGGCCAGTCCCCCCACCCCCAGCCAAGGCACAATCAGCATTAGCCTGAAGGGGGATACCTTACTCATGTGTAGGGTTTTAAAAACAGAGATGGGAACCATTATGGTACCCTTATTTTCAGTATTTAAGCATGGTGTACTTTTGTTTTGTTTGGGTTTTTCCCCCCCTTGTAGTGAAGAGAATCTAGATTATGGCATGAAGGGCTTAAATGGATTATCTTGGTATAATTTGAAGGGATTGGGAGAAGATAGTTAAGCAACAGGCTGGGAAATTAAAAGTTGTGCATGCCAGGAAATCTGAATGACACTGGTAGCAAATAAAATCACTTTACAAGATTGGGGAAAAAATGTCTTTAAAAACTACTGCCACCTTGATGAATTGTAGAAACATACCTAAGAGTGTGGGACGTGGGTGGCGCTGTGGTCTAAACCACTGAGCCTCTTGGGCTTGCCGATCAGAAGGTCGGCGGTTCGAATCCCTGCGACGGGGTGAGCTCCCGTTGCTCGGTCCCAGCTCCTGCCAACCTAGCAGTTCGGAAGCACGTCAAAGTGCAAGTAGATAAATAGGTACCGCTCCGGCGGGAAGGTAAATGGCGTTTCCAGTAAAGCGAGATGAGCGCCACAACTGTCAGCGGTCCTTTGCCATTACCTTTTACCTAAGAGTTCAGCATGCAACACTCACAAGAAACAGGCAGCCTATGAGAATGTTTTTAGTTTAGCTTGTTCAGAAAGAATTTAATACTTGAGAGAGGTGTTGGGTTTCCTCCCTCCTCCTTTCTGAGGTGTGCTGCTAATGGTTCTGTGAAATGTATCTCTTGGGCTGACAGCACTTGTGAGACAGATTGAGTTGTCAGCCTCCAAAGGGCTTTCCATCATTGCATGAGGTGATTGACTAAAGGATTAGCAAAATGCTGGATTATTTTTCCTCTGCTTGGCTGTGGTTGCCAGCTATCTCTGAGATTGTAGTGTGTGAAGCTTAAGGGGATGAGGTTAACCTCTTGAGGGTTTATTATGAGCATGTAGTTAATCTTTAGAAAGCCTATAAATAACTAGGATGCATGTTTTTGTTGTAAAATAAAAAAATGGGCGCAAAGAGAAGTGAATTCAAAAGTGTAATTCTAGAACAGCTTAGCCTTGCATGATTTTTGGAACTGTCTGCACTGTGTGTTTAGTGTCGAGTGCTGAATTAGAGTTTGGGTGGGGTTGGTTGAGGGTATGGGAAGATGGAATAACAAGCTTCTTGTAGGGGATATATGGAACAAGAGATTAAATCTTGTTGTGTATATAGTGAGGCTTCCATTGGCTGAGACTCAAAACAAAATATATAATGTCTTTTGGGGGAACTACATTTCAGAAGTATGCAAAAAACCTGAATTTAGTGTGTTTCGGGGGGGGAATACTCTGCTGTTACCCCTTGTCCCCCTTTAGATGTGGACGTATGTTTATCACATCACAGATAAAGCTGTACCTCATAATGGATGATGTGAGTGTGAGTTTTTTTTAAAAGGAAAAAGTTGTGAAGTACTTTACCAGGCAGATTTTTGGACCGGAGTACAGACACATGAGAAATTCATCCAGGCAGCTAAAAAGCCTGCCACGCATTTTGCACCAGAGTTTCCATTCCACCCTCATTCCCAAGTATTTCCTAATTTGTTTTCAAACATATGGTACTGTGTTCCTATTCCCTGTTCCAACCCTTTTTCCAAGAAATGAAAGTTTCAGATGCATTTGTTGTAAATTTTGTTAATCTGGTTTGCTAAACATACTTTACAACATATACGGTGAAGTGCTGGTTTCCTTCCTTGGTTTTCCTATCCTTTTCCCACAGAAGAGGGGGGAGAGAGATCCCCTGAAGACTTAAGCCCTGCCCTACTCTAAGAGTCATTCCGGTTCCAATGCAGTAAAAAGTAAACATTTAGTTATGAATGTTTAACTTAGTTACTGTTTCTTAATTCTAGCCAAATGAACTGGTATACTGAGACCCTCTAGGCTGTGTCTGTTGTCTGTCAATGGTGACAGCCACGGAGAGAGACCCATTAACAGTCTAGGTTACGTGATCCCTCTTTGGTTTTGCTGGTTGGAAGCATGTCATGGCTAAAATTGTATTTTACTTTAGTAGTTGTAGCTGGTGATCTCTGACATGTAACTTAAAGGTAACTTGACTAAATTATTGTTAAGCTTAAAGGAAGGCATTATTCGCACACAGAATATCTTTCCTCCTTGCCTGGAATTGGGCTTTGTTTGGAAAAGCAGATCTGCACCCAACCTGTTGCTTTACCTGTAGCAATGACTCTAGAGCAGGGACCAGGAGACTGAAATCCTTGCCCATCCCACTTACCACGCCCTAACTCAAACCTGACAAGTCTGTAGTTGCACAAAAACTAAGTGTATGACCCAATTTTATTTTATTTTTAAAGTGTCACTTAATCACGCGAGTCTTAATTGACTGGCTTTTGGCTCTGCAAAAAATGAACAATGGCTACGGAAAAGAAGTACATTTCGCCTTTTAGTTTTAGCCATGCTTGTTTGGAAAAAAAAAGAGGCATGCCCCATAGGAAGATGCCATCTGCAAACAACATTTTTACACGAGCCTGTCATGTTTGTAGAACAATCAGTTAATCAAATTAGTTCCATTTAAACGTTTTAGCTCCAGTGTAAAGGTGTATATTAGGCATGGCCAAACTTGGCCCTCCAGATTTTTTGGGACTACAATTCCGAACATCCCTGACCACTGGTCCGGTTAGCTAGGGATGATGGGAGCTGTAGTCCCAAAACAGCTGGAGGGCCGAGTTTGGCCATGCCTGGTGTACAGTCCTTAGCCATGGTTGTGCTTTGCTTCTTGACAAGTGTGTACCTCATTTAAGGCACCATTCCACTCCCCTTTTCATTATTGGCATCTTTCTATTTCATGATGAACCTGCAGCATTGCAGTTGCTGTAGGCACAATGTTAAATTTGAAGACTAAATGGGAGAAGAAGGGCACTACCCATTAATATCCTTGATAATGAGGAAAAAAATGGACCCAGTTTTTAAGATGGAATGCTGGAGGGGTGGGGATTGGGGAGAAGAGAGACGGAGCTCGTTGTTAGAGAACATGCTTTGCATTCAGAAGGTTTCTTGTTCAGCCTCTGGAATCTCCAATGGAAAAGGATCAAATGACAGGTGATGGAAAAGAGTTCTTGAAGCCTGAGACCCCGGAGAGCTGTTGCTAGCCAGAGTGGGCAATACTAAGCTAAATGGGGAAATCCAACTCCAGTAAAAGGCAGTTTCCTATTGTTCTTACACATATTTTCTCTTAATGAAAAGAGAAATCTATTGTGTTTTTTAAAAAAGGCTAAACGAATGTTGCCATTGGTGAGACATTAGTTCACTTACACATAATGATAAACCACGGATTAGTGTGCGTGAGCGCAGGGGCAGACTTGGCAATGGCTTTTTGAATGAGGATAAAATTTGCCCCCCCCCCCCAATATTATTTTCACAATAATTACTTATTTATTCTTTTGCATCCCCTTGGCTTGGCACCCATGTGAGTAGGCTTCCCATATTTTTAGAAGTAAAATTCAAAAGTTGTTTTTAGGCAACCAACCTAAAAGTCCACTGCCTTCAATCTGGTGCTAGTTTGAGCTGCTATGAGTCTCTTTTTGCGTGGGCAAAGGCTCTTGCTTCTGCATGTGATTATGGTTTGTCACAAACCCTGGCCAATTTCAAATCAAGCCAACTATAAGCTATGGGTTATGAAATGGGCTTGTTAAAACGTATGCTAGTATATCTAGTGTTTAGCATGCTGTGCCTTGTTAGAATGCATTTAGGATTCTCATTGAGAAATATTGTTGTGAATATCCTTTTTACAGCAGTTGTAATATGAAATGCTTTACAGTATTTGCCCTTGCAATAACCCTTGGCTAGCTTTTTAATGATGGGGGGACTGTAGCTGAGCTCATGACTTGTCCAAAGCCACCTAATGAGTTTTGATTGTTCAGTGTTTTTATAAACTGAGCTCTCTTAAGTCCTAAATTTCATTAGCTGTCCAAATGCCCCATCTTCAAATTTTAAATGGTAAATAAAACTGATAATTAGGCCTGTTCATCTGAAATTCTTGATCTAAAGTACATAGAAGGGGGGGGGGAGATATTTCTTCTATATCCTCCAGGTTCAAGTTCCTCTTAGACTTGATACAGTTCTCCTGTTTAGACATATAACAGACTGTTGCAACCATTTTGCTTTTTAAATCAAATTGTAACTGAAATGAAAGGGGGTAGGTGGAAATTGGAATTTGGTGCCACTGGATGTGTCCAACACAGTGCTGTCAGCTTTGGGGAGTTTCTGTTTGCATGAGAGAACTTACAAACATAAGTAATTTTATCACATTTTGGAAATGAGAGGATTTGGATCGGCCTTCCAAGTAGACTAAGCTGCAAGGTTTAGAATATTTCCAAGTAAATCTCAGATGTAAGCGTACTGAGGATAACAGTAATCAAAGTGAACTTTTCATTCAGACCAACCATCTGCCCTGTCAAGAATTTAATGCAGGAGTCAGTTTTTAAGTGTGGGTGGGAGGAAGAGCAGCAATAGGGAACATCTAGAAATGTTGGGTGACGAAATGCATTTGGAAAGTAACACTTCCAGCTGAGCTGTTTTGCACAGGAAATACTCCTAGTGGAAGCTGCGGCGGGGCCTTATTTTAGATCAGACCTTCCAAGTCACCACTTTTAAAAAAGTAATCACGCAACACAGTAGTAGTGGAAATTAGCTTTTTGGGGGGTGAGTAGGAGGAATGTGTGCAAACTGTATAGTTTTGCCTGCGCTAATTCTGTTAATACGGGGGGTGGATTTGGAGAGGTGCCAGATGTCTTCAGGAGTCTAGACTGCACAAATCTCCTGTTAGTCAGGCTGTTAGATTAAATTACAGGGCTCAGTTCTGTAATACAAAGGAGGATCGATATCTGAGGAAATATTCTAGCAGTTGTGAAACCTGGTACGGGGTGATTATTAGGAGCAGGTTGAAGGTAGTGTGGGCTTTGAAAACTGGAAGTATCAATGAGTTCAGTTGGCTAACCAGTTCTCCTTTTCTTTCATCCCTCCAAATGGTCTACGTGCCGCTGCTTCTGCCTGGAAATACCCCACAAATAACAGCAACAGCAGTTGCAGGCTCAACACCTCTCACACGGCCATGGACCCCCAGTGCCTCTAACCCCCCACCCATCAGGACTTCAGCCTCCTGGAATTCCTCCGCTTGGGAGCAGCGCTGGCCTCCTTGCCCTCTCCAGTGCTCTAGGTGGGCAGTCTCACTTGGCAATAAAAGATGACAAGAAGCACCATGATGCAGACCACCACAGAGGTGAGAGGCATGGAAAGCCTGATTAGGACATTGCCAGGTGCATATTTGCACCTTGCTGCAAATTGCAGGCGTCTCTAAAGAAATTGCGCTTATGTTGAGCGAAAGCCAAGAGCAAACTGGTTGCCAAACGTTTTAAGAATGGCATTCTGCATTTGTACCACTGAAGCAAAATTATTCGGCTTGGAAGTTTTTCAGTCTTCTAAGCTGGGAGATCGCTAAGGATCCCTTGCTTTTATGAAATGCAGGACATTTTGACATCCTGACAGATGCTTAGTTGTAACCTCAGTGGTCCGCACAATATTGTGGAAAATTGTTAAAAACAGAATAAATGGGTAATTTTATCTTTTTTGGATTAAAGAAAGTGATCTTTAATGGAAAGAGTTCTGGGGAGGGAGGGCAAATGACGAGTCAAATTTCGAGGTGAATGTGCTGAAATGAAAGTTTTAGAGCATCAAAACTGTTTTGTAGGTTTGTTTAGGACACCTTTAAATATTGGGCAAAATTGCACTTGAATAATTTTTGAAAAAGAAAAAAGTAATTTATTCTGTCATGGAAAGAACTAGGCTTTGTGTATGGTTAAACTGTAAATCATGTTTACAAAATGTAATTTTCAGGAAATCACTGTATTAGGAATGTGCAATGACTTATATAAATAAAAGCCATTTTAAAACTGTTCGCGGCTTGTGTTCTAATTTTCCCCCCTTTTTTATTTCTGTTCTTGCCTCTGTGTCTGAACGGGCATGTCTGTGCATTTCTTGGTTACTACGGGAACAGACAGAGATGCGGGCACAGTAAGTACCAATATTCCTGCTAACATTAACATTTTTCAGTTACTACAGTAGTTGATAGCCAGATATTCACATTTTCTTCCCTGTAGGGCTTACTTGCTCCTTCTCTCCTAGTTTAGATAATGGGCTTAGTGTCTGTGGTATGAATACTGCAGTGCTTTGTTGGAATAATAAAAATAAAAATAATATTTATATTGAACAGCTTTTGTAGCTGCTATGATAATATCCCTACATACTAATCTGGTTTTGGATAGCAACTGCTCAAGCCTGCATTAATTGCATTATGTATGTGTGTACTTGTGAAAACAGGTGAGATTAAAAACTTTCACATTAGCCATACCAGGGATTTGTAGTTACAGGTAGGTAACAGGGATTTGTAGTTTTTCTAACCTTGTCTTCTTATGTGTTAAGTATCTGATTAGCATATCAGATATTTCTTCTCTAATCTGCCTTTCCTTTTGTGATTAGTATATCAGACATTTCCCATCTAATCTGTCTTGTACTTGGAATGTATTGCTAGTGTCACTCTTAGGCTTTTTTTAAAGTGTTCTATTTATTTTAAAAACCACTTACTCACCCTCATATGGTTCATCAAAGAACCTTTTTGTTGGCATGAGGGGCCACCATGATTCGTTGGCCATGTATACGCCTAATTTAGACCATATGTCTGTCATGCAGCATATCTGTACTACAATCAGTGCCATTACATAGCATTTTTAAAAAATTTTATTTGATTTTTGGATGTCCCTTGAACTGGACTTTCCAGGGTTTTCACACATTCAAAACTGGTTTGTAAGATGTGAAATGAATGTCTTTCTCATCCCCTCTCATATTTTTTTCCAGTTTATTCCACACTAGAGTGCAGGAACTTTCAAAAGTGCATTAGGGTATTAGAAGTACAAATTCTGTTGGGGTTGCTTATGACTTTCCTCCGGACACTTGGAAGTCTTGAGAAGTCATTTGGGATATCTGCCAAAGTTGTGAGGTCATCTTTAGTTCGCTACATTCCCCAAGAAATATAACTGGGTTGCTTTAACCTTCCCATGCGTGCTATTGAGCTGTCTAAAGAATTTGCTTCAAAGCCTCGGGCAAAGGTGGAAGAGCAGATATGTTGCCCAGAGAGTGCAAGAGACTGTGTGCAAGGGGGGGGGGGAGAGAGAAGCATTGTCACATGATCAGAATGCATCCCAGAAGCACGTCCATCCCTGTGAAGTTGTAGTGAGGGTACTGTGTTTCATTTGCAGTTGAAATAAACTGCTGCTCGTTTTTGGTTAAAAAAAAAAACAATTTATCTTTTATAGTACATTTATCTTTTATCACCCTCAGTGTACGTTGCACTGTCCTCTAGTCTACTTGTAAGTTTCAGCTGCTCAGACACAACACCTTTTACTTTTTCTTCTTCCACTTACACTAGCTTCTTCAAAGTTTAATACCTCTTCACTGTATGTGAGGGGGTCGCTATTTAATATTTCGTAAGTGTGTCCTGTGAAACATAGCCTGGATTCTGAGTCCCACCAGCAGGCAGGGTGAATGATTGGTCCAGTTTCTCCATTCCCCCTGCTGTTTCGTTCCCCCAAAAAGCTACTCCAAAGGACTGTTCATTCCCAGAACAGTCTGGGAAAGAAGTCAGTGGAATATTTGCTAGCACCATTAGCATGTAGCCATCACAGAGAATGTAAAGCAAATGTACTCTGTATTCTCTAATAATACCTCAAATATTACCTTGGTGTTCATCTCTGCACGGCAAACATTTTATTGCACTGTAAGTATGCTGCTTTTACTCTTCCTGCCATCACACTTTTGGAGCTGTTCCTGAAAAAGAGAGGAGGTGGGTTTTCCTGATTTATCAGTAAAGGTAAAGGTAAAGGGACCCCTGACCATTAGGTCCAGTCGCAGACGACTCTGGGGTTGCGGCGCTTATCTCGCATTACTGGCAGAGGGAGCCGGCATACAACTTCCAGGCCATGTGGCCAGCATGGCTAAGCCACTTCTGACGAACCAGAGCAGCGCACGGAAACGCCGTTTACCTTCCCACTGGAGCGGTACCTATTTATATACTTGCACTTTTGACGTACTTTCAAACTGCTAGGTGGGCAGGAACAGGGACCGAACAACAGGAGCTCACCCCATTGCGGGGATTCGAACCGCCGACCTTCTGATTGGCAGGCCCTAGGCTCTGTGGTTTAACCCACAGTGCCACCTGCGTCCCGATTTACCGGTAGTTGCAAGTAAATATTCTAGTGCCCAGTAAGAATCATTGCAGGACCTGAACTGTCAAACTGCTGGAGTTCTTTTTCCTGTCTGGCTAGGAACTACATTTCTGGGTGTATTGAAGGGAATCCTAATAAATATCCCCCACAACAGGACCAGCTACTGTACAGCACACCAAGACATAATTTAGCACAGTAAGAATGAGTTCCAGTGACCCCTAGGCTTACACAGCCTCTCCCTTCCTCTGCAGCAGCTGCAAGGAGGAGTTGGGAACTTTCACCTAAACAGCCTCGGCCCAGTATACCTGAAGGAGCGTCTCCAACTCCATCGTTCTGCCCAACACTGAGATTCAGCTCCGAGGGCCTTCTGGTAGTTCCCTCACTGCGAGAAGTGAGATTACAGGGAACCAGGCAGAGGGCCTTCTCGGTGGTGGCGCCTGCTCTGTGGAATGCCCTCCCACCAGATATCAAGGAAATAAACAGCTACCTGACTTTTAGAAGACACCTGAAGGCAGCCCTGTTTAGGGAAGTTTTAAATGTTTGTTGTTTTATCATGTTTTTGATGTTCTGCTGGGAGCCACCCAGAGTAGCTGGGGAAACCCAGCCAGATGGGCGGGGTATGTACAAACAAACAAATAAAGAAAACTTACTTCAGTTTTCTATTAACCACAGTTTCGCTTTGCATCCAAACCTGAAACCATGGTTACCATTAACCACAATTTGTTTAAGCAAACCACTTTGGTGACTCATCTTTTAAAGTTGGTTTGTTTCAAACAAATCATTGGTTTGGGCAACAGAAAGATAAATGATTATGTAAACTTGGTTGTGTCTAAACTCCTTGCAGCTGCATCGGAAGAAAAGATTGGAGGGAGAAGCATGTGAATCTGAGACTTTCTGCAGCTCATTTCTGTTTTGCTGACTTTGGTTTAGTGTGGCATCTGAATATGGCCCTACAAGCCATGAACACCGCCAAAGATGAAATATGGAACCTTAATTGCTTCCCCTAATTGTCTCAGATCCCATGCAAGCTTGGCTCCCAATCTGTTCAGGTTAATACGTTCCAGTTGTACCAGCATCAAATGATGACTGACACCCTACCCTTCATCATCAACTACTGCCCCATAGTAGTTCGATAGTTCGGGGGCTAGGGGTTTACAGTACCAACATGCCTGTCCTTGATCTGCTTCTGAAGCCCAACAGACATTCCTGCCTATGAAGGAAATAAGATTTCCCCTTTCCATCTGCTTGCCATTTCAGCTGCGAGTTGCAATTGCATGCAACATCAGACAAACGCCAAACTTTGCATGTCTGAAACAGGCCTTAAGGTCCAACTGCCTTCAGCCACAAGGTCGCTCTGAGTTGCAGAACGGCCCAATTTTATTTCCTGATTTTGATAATTGCATATTCTGTTGGATATATGCTGGTCTTTTGGCTTTTCATAATAGTTTTTAATACATTTTGGGATTTTTTTAAATGATATTTTCTGGTTTTAAATTGATTTTTTAATGTTTCAAGTGGCTTCTCAACCACTTTGGCAAGAATTTTTATTTTTTTGCTTTAAAAGCAGCATACAAACTCATTAAATAAATGTGGACTTTAGTCTATAGCAGGCTTCCTCAACCTCGGCCCTCCAGATATTTTGAGACTACAATTCCCATCATCCCTGACCACTAGTCCTGCTAGCTAGGGATCATGGGAGTTGTAGGCCAAAAACATCTGGAGGGCCGAGGTTGAGGAAGCCTGGCCTAGAGGGTTCATTTTATGCTAGGGCCCCAGAGGTGGAAGTGGGGGTTCTACTATTGCCCTGCCATCCTTCTAGCATGGCCTTCTCCAGCCTTTAGTGTACAGATTTTTGGACTTTACATCATCTCTGACCATTAGCTATGCTAAAGGGGGGGGTGTAGTCTAGGAAATCGGGGATGGGGTGGGGGGTAGGGAGAAGAGAGATGGTTGGGGAAGGCTGCTCTAAATGATCTATCATTTTCCTGCCCTAAACCTGCATCCTTTCCATTGGCTGAGGCGGCACTAGACTTTTGACTTCTCTACAGAGAGTTGCCATATGTCCTCTTTTCCCAGGACACGTCCTCTTTTTCATGGGTAGAGTCGTCATAGTGATCCATAGTTGAAAGCAGAAGTTGGCAAATGTGTCCTCTTTTTCGTTCTTCAAAATATGGCAGCCCTAGCAGGCCTGACTATTTCCTCTTTCCACTTCAAAACAGGGTTGACTACAATAGCACCTGATCCTGCATCAAGTCTATACTTTATGCCAAGAATCTGCTGGTACTGCCACAAGCTTGTCTTTGAATACGCACTCAGAAATGAGTGGCAGGAGCCTACTATGTCTCTTAATGTAAACAGAATCTCTCTTAAGCTCCAACCCCTTCTCTAATGAGAGAGAAGACTTGTTTTCTTCTCCCAGGGAAGATACTGTGGTTATGGCTTTGTCTTAATGCCGCAACACGCCTTACTGCTGCAGATAATAAATACCACATTGACTGCAAGTTAGAAAACACATTGAAGGGAGATGTTGATGCCTCAGCTACAGCCCTTAAGGCTTCAGGCATAAGCTCCTACTCTGCCAGGACTGGATGAGCTTCGAGATCAAATTCAGGGGGGATAAAAAGATTAACCCTATTCGTAATCTCTCTTATGGCTGCCTATATGGCAGACTCTCAGCCTGTGTCATGTCAAGCGATGTACTAGCCAAGGCTTCTTTGGCTCAGATGTTGGAACATTAGACCCCCTCATCCAGTGCCCACCTGTTTAGGGCCTCCTTGATAAGCTTCTAATGGAACTAGCAGAAAAGATGTCTCCTCTCAGGAACTCCTAAAGCCTCCTTTATCTCAATCCCAGGGGCAGCACAACCTTTTTTTAAACCAAAATATCTTACCATGACTGTCCAAATGCAGACACAATCGGGCAATAAACAACCCTACTTTAGCAACTACTCTTAAGTGCCAGCCCGACACTAAAAAAGAGAACAACTTGTATTTCTCCCTCTCCAGGATCCACTGTGAAGGCTGTCAAACCTCTCTCTGGAATGAAACCGTAAGATGGTTTCATTCCAAAACTGTGCCGCTGAGCTACAGCCTTATTGCAAATGCCCCCTTTCTAGGGAAGGTGATTGCAAGTATTCTTAGATCAGTACACTGATGATGTCCATCTGAACTGGGAGGGATTGTGCAAGCCCTGGACCACTGTTTGGACTTGGTGGTGGGCTGGATGAGGGCCAACAAACTGACTGAATCCTCAAATCCAGATAATTGGTCAATTGCCTGCTTTGGATGGGCTCACATCCCCCCTGGGAGTGTAGTCTGGAAGTGATCCTGGATCCATCTTGGTCACTAGAGGCCTAGTTTTCAGTTCTCTGTGCGTGCAACACAATAGCACCCCCCCCCCCCTCAGCACACTTGGAGAGCCAGCATGGTGTAGTGGTTAAGAGTGGTGGACTCGTAATCTGGGGAACCGGGTTTGCGTCCCCGCTCCTCCACATGCAGCTGCTGGGTGACCTTGGGCTAGTCACAATTCTCTGAAGTCTCTCAGCCCCACTCACCTCACAGAGTGTTTGTTGTGGGGGAGGAAGGGAAAGGAGAATGTTAGCCGCTTTGAGACTCCTTCGGGTAGTGATAAAGCGGGATATCAAATCCAAACTCTTCTTCTTCTTCTTAAAACTGTGAAGGCAAAGAACTTGCAAGTAAGCTGAAGAATGACTTGCTGAAGCAACAGTGACTACCTTTATTAACACCCATTCATCTACCATTCATAAATAATCAAATACTAGCAGCTATTGAAAGACTTACAGAAACATTCATGGGGCAAGTTTGAGCTCCTCTTTGAGAAAAGAGAGGAGCTAGAATTTCATGATGAGTAAATATTGGTTATTCCGGGTGCAAACATTTTGCCATCCCGGCATTCATCATCATACATGTTCCTCTACTTAATATTTAGCATAATAATAGTCAAGCGCGGGTGTGCGCACATGCACATTCTTATAAATTTATTAACATTTTGACTCCCTTCCATACTTCAGAGACCTTCATTTGGCTCCCCAGGCCAGAAAGGGTCTCTAGTGGAGAATATGGAGAGAAGGGAGTATAGCTAAGCAAATCCATCTGTTGTGGGACTGCTTTCCCTTTCCTTTTAGTTTCCCCCACTGTTTTAACTATTTAAATTTAATGACAGAAGAACTACAGGGGCCTTATCATCCATGAGTGCCAGTATGATATAGCAATTACTAGAGTGCTGGGTTTGGGTGTGGAAATCCCATATTCAAACCCATGAAGCTCACATGGGAAGTTTGGGGCAAGTTCTTTTTACCCTGAAACACCTCACAGTTAAAATGAGGTCAAAGCCCACCCCCTGAGCTCCTTGAAAGAATAAGAGTTTTGATGTAATTGAATTATTCATCTTGTTTGCAATAGGACTAACTTAATGTGTAAGGGCCCTTGAAACTAATGGTAATTCCCATTCAACAGAGTAGACCCAAACAAAGGAGAAGCTACACTTTGAATTTATAGTAGAAGGGAATCTTTGAGTAACAACACCAAAAAAATGGAGTGGTGGTGGAATTACTCATAAAATTGATTTAATCACTTAGGCCAATCTGGATAAATAATGTAGACTTCATGTTCTTAATCCCTGATAAATTGGGTTCTGACCATGAAAGCTGGGATTATCCTCAATTAAAATGTCTAGTCTACTGAAATTAAGATGAAACAAACTGGTTTCATGTTTCTCTTAGCAAGGTGGTAACAATTATTTGACAGAAATGCAATCAATTTACATTACCTAACTCAATGAAACTATTATACTGCTTTGTCTACCCTGGAATTTTTAAACTTTGGACACTTCTGCAAAAATTGGCAGCATTTGTGAGAAAAGGGATAAAGCTCCCAAATGGGGGATTTTCCACTATAGGGGAAAATAAGTGTTTCTGAAACAGTCACCTACTGGAGTTGAAACCCTCCCCATTTTGTTTTGTTTCATTGTGGTGTTTTTACTACAAAATAGTTGTAACTATAACAGGTATAATTCCACAGTTAGTATACGACACATTGTGCTTTCACTTAGTAGAAATTTGGAATTCAAAGTATGGAGATTAGGCCTATGTCTTGCTGCTATCACATATAAAGACGTGATAGCAGCAAGACATAGGCAGTTGTAATGGGATGGTGAAGATAATAACAATCAATTTTATCATCATACCTTTTTACCAAAGTGCACAAGACTCAAAGCAGAATTGCAACAAAATAAACTGTTGAAAATACTAAAGACCAGGATGCTTGCTTTGTACGCAGGTGGCACTGTGGGTTAAACCACAGAGCCTAGGGCTTGCCGATCAGAAGGTCGGCGGTTTGAATCCCGCGACGGGGTGAGCTTCCGTTGCTTAGTCCCAGCTCCTGTCAACCTAGCAGTTCAAAAGCACATCAAAGTGCAAGTAGATAAATAGGTACCGCTCCAGTGGGAAGGTAAATGGCGTTTCCATGCACTGCTCTGGTTCGCCAGAAGCAGCTTAGTAATGCTGGCCACATGACCCAGAAGCTATACGCCAGCTCCCTCGGCCAGTAACGCAAGATGAGCGCCGCAACCCCAGAGTCGGACACGACTGGACCTAATGGTCAGGGGTCCCTTTACCTTTACCTTTACTCCTTGTTTAGAATTCTAAAGCGGTCAAAATAAATAATATTAAACCTCAACCAAGCTACATTAATAATTACTGCTGTAGTGTGGCTGCTGATTTAACAAAAAACATCCGAATGTGGTCAGGACTCCATAACCTAGCAACAAAAGTATAAGTTCTATGTATGGAAAGTTATTTCCTGTGGAAGTACCATTGCTAACTGCTGTGCTTTGAGGGAGCCCTGACCTTAGGGCTAAGGCAAAATGCACCCTAGGACTGAAGTCATCTTGATGGTGGTGGGTTGGGAAAAACCTACCCACAATGGACCTCCTTTGGCCATACACATTTCACTTCCATATTGCCAGACGTTTGAACTGTTGGCTCATTTCTACCTGGCCACTGCTTCAGTAGTTATACCACAGTGGATGGAGGATAACTTTGGACAAACTTATTGGTGAGTCTGCAAATACTTCTGGCAGGAAATGCATAAAGTTCCTAAGTGAAACAGTCCCGTCCCCCCCTTCTCACATTTTTTTCTGTTATTTATTCTCATTACTCACTTCAGTGGAACTAAAGATCTTTGCCACTCTGCCTCCAAGATAAAGTTCATACCACAATAAAAAGGCAGCAAAATTAGCAATCCTTTTCACAAACACATTTCCTTTCTTCTGAATGAACATTATCACTGAGCCTGTCAGAAGTAATATTTGGGTATGTCCCCCCCCTTTTTTTCTCCCCACCCCCATTGCTGCTAGCTCAGTTCCTCCACTCTATATTTTGCTCAGGGTGTGTACACAACCACCCTGTGTGAGTTGATTTATTGTCTGTTTTTCATAAACATTTCTGTATTCTTTTGCTTTGATAAATTCCAGAGAATGATCTCACATCCTACTGAGTCACGATCCATTGTGTATCCATAACACTGGCAAGATTACTTGAAAGCAAACAACCTAATCTCAAAAGATAGAACTGGGTGATGCTGCTGAAAAAGGGCTGGATTTTGACTTCTTGGTACCTCAGGTTTCCGTACAAAAGCAGCTTCTCTCATAGGCCCTTACAAAAATTGGTCTGTTTTATTCACCATCTCTCTTCCCATTTGCTGCCTGTGACCAAAACCTTTATTTTAAAAATAACAGAAGTGTGCATGCACACGAAAGCTCACACCAAGAACAAACTTAGTTGGTCTCTAAGGTGCTAAGAGGGACGCGGGTGGTGCTGTGAGTTAAACCAGAGAGCCTAGGGCTTGCCGATCAGAAGGTTGGCGGATCAAATCCCCGCGACGGGGTGAGCTCCAGTTGCTCGGTCCCAGCTCCTGCCAACCTAGCAGTTCGAAAGCACGTCAAAAGTGAAAGTAGATAAATAGGCACCGCTCCGGCAGGAAGGTAAACGGCGTTTCCGTGTGCTGCTCTGGTTCGCCAGAAGCGGATTAGTCATGCTGGCCACATGACCCGGAAGCTGTACACCGGCTCCCTCAGCCAGTAACACAAGATGAGTGCCGCAACCCCAGAGTCAGACATGACTGGACCTAATGGTCAGGGGTCCCTTTACCTTTACCTTTACCTTTAAGGAAGGAATTTTTTTCTATTTTTTATTTTATCTTCATAACATTATCAGTCTTTAAAATTGAAAGTCTTTTTTTGGAGGGGGGGGGACTTGCTTCCCCTCCAGGTATAGGGCAGTATAATAACAAAAACAAGAAGGAGAAGTAGGAGGAGGAGGAGGAGAAGAAGAAGAAGAAGAAGAAGAAGAAGAAGAAGAAGAAGAAGAAGAAGAAGAAGAAGAAGAAGAAAGCTTGAGGTGGATTTTCAAGAACAGCATGGCAGCTGCTCAGAACACCCACATGTCTACTGCATGTTCAGAGCTAGCCGATTGTCTGCAGCTGCCACTATGTGTAGGATTGAGCACCTTGAAAATTGCCTCTGGAAGGGGATACACAAGATCAGCAGGCATATAGGCATGCAAATCCAGTAGTCATCTAGCTGTTGTTGCCAATCTTTGCACTACACACACACACAAACTTAAAGCCTTCATATCCTGCTTTTCCTATTGCTCACTAAAGGCAGTTTACAAACAGTAAAACAACTTGAGAGTGAGCGAATTGCTCGGTACTGTGTGCACTGAATGGCGGCAAATCTCAATGGTTCTCTCTGAGTCTGTCTATCTGGAGATTGCTGGGGATTTTCAACTGGGACCTTCTTCATGCAAAGCACCTGCTCTGCCACTGAGCTGTGGCCCTTCCTCACTAAACATTAGAAATCTCAGTGCACACTCCCAACATAAAGTATAAAATGCAGATTAAAAGGGAAGCAGCGACAATAAGGATGCATCAGATACTCAGGGGAAAGAAAACACTTGGCATCAGTCAGTGAAACAGGTGGCAAGCAAATAGTTCTAGGCAGAATATTCCATTCTTGGTCACACCTGTCAGTACACTTCTGTAACACTCAATTTGAAGGGAAACTTCTGGTCTCTTCCCCCCGCTTTTTCAATCACAGTATTGTACTACTTATGGAATTACAGCAGCATTGCTATGATAACATTACAACAGACAGTGCTGGTGCAAATGCTGATTATGAGAATGGTCTTGTAACCAAAGCCAAATTGATTTTAAACCATACTTAGTATTACAAATTGCAATGCACGATATTAAAAATGAATGTGCTTTCAAAATTTTCATAAGGTAAGCACTGTAGATCAATAGAAAGTGCCGGCCATTTTGAGAGTGTTTGTTTTCTATGTAGCAGTGAAAAAATCAGAGCTGTGTCAGTGGACAAGTCATTGGGGTCCTGTTATAATGTAAATAGGAATCTGCCTTAGACTGAGTCAGACCACTCATCCATCTAGCTCAGTATGGTTAGCACTGTCATTGGAACTATTAGGAATTGAGCCTGAGGCCCTGCCAATATAAAACTTCCTAATGAGCTACAGCCTTTTTCTCTGGAAAGTCGTTTTTTCAGAGTCTTTGTCTGATCAAATTCCATATTTCCCAAGGCAAAATTCTGGCATGAATGTTGTAATGTCACGCAACCCCCAATGAAGATTCCTGCATTGCAGGGGGCTGCACCCCTTTGTCCCCGTTTCAGCTCTATAGTCCTGTGATAATGGTGAGCTGTTTCATTCAGGGTAACCTCTTTTATAATGCAAGATGTTTTGCTAGATTAGGAGGTCTGTCAAGGGTTTTCCATCCACCAGATGCTTGCAAATGTCTCAAATGGCCCAGGCCTCCAAAGAGGATTTTGAGCCCCTCATGTGCCCTCAAGACCCCTCCCAGTGTAGACTGGGCTGTTTCAACACTCCACATGCCTCTGAGGCCAGCACAAATGACTCCCAACGACAGCAGGATCTTGGCTTTCTAGGCTCAACATGACAGCTTCCGGGTCATGTGGCCAGCATAACTAAGCCGCTTCTGGCGGACCAAAGCAGCGCACGGAAACGCCGTTTACCTTCCCGCCGGAGCAGTACCTATTTATCTACTTGCACTTTGACATGCTTTCGAACTGCTAGGTTGGCAGGAGCAGGGACCGAGCAATGGGAGCTCACCCCGTCGCAGGGATTCGAACCGCCGACCTTCTGATCAGCAAGCCCTAGGCTCTGTGGTTTAGACCACAGCGCCACCATCTACAAATAAGAATTGAAATTTTAACAGGGAAGGAAATTTTAGGGGGACTGGAAACTGATAGATTTGTAATAGTGAAGGCTGGGTGGAATATATTGAGATACAGTGGTACCTCGGGTTAAGTACTTAATTCGTTCCGGAGGTCCGTTCTTAACCTGAAAATGTTCTTAACCTGAAGCACCACTTTAGCTAATGGGACCTCCTGCTGCCGCTGCGCCGCCAGAGCACAATTTCTGTTCTTATCCTGAAGCTTTATTTCTGGGTTAGCGGAGTTTGTAACCTGAAGCGTATGTAAACCGAGGTACCACTGTACTGTCTTGGGACAGTGAATATTGATGAAATACGGATCTCTACACACTTGGTTCTTATATCCTGTCTCTCTCTCTCTTATACACAAACAAACATACCTGTCCGCTAGCAATGTTCTGTAAAGTATACAGGTATGCATGGATGTTTGTGTTTTGGTATTAAAAGATCTTTCAAAATGGGAACTTAATATTTGCTCCCAGTTTCTCCCTTGAGCCTTCCTAGTTTCCTTGAGTCACCCAGGGGGTAGAAAACAAAAACCCAACTTTGTATATCTCAAGGTAATGAGTTCAGTGATCCAACAAACCTGCCTTTTCAGCCACAGAACACTGCAGTAAAGACAAGACTGTGAGCTGCTTTTACTTGATTTCATTAGACCCTCCCATATGCTTTATGTAAGATCCCTAGTGTGTGTTGAGCTTGAATAGTCAGAAATAAAAGGGGTTGAAGCTTGCTTTTAAAGTGTAATTCTTGGAGTGCTGAAGAAAGTTCAGATTGCTTTAGGTGCCCTTGTTGGTCTTGTTTTCTTTTCTCCTTGCTGTTAAGAATTGGTGTATGAGGACTACAAAGCTCCTAGGGTGGTTTTCCTGGGGGGTTGGGTTGGGGGGGAGCAGCTCTTAGTAATATTACCTTTTTATTTTGCTTCCAGGTGTAATTATTAATATGTGAATAACAGTTTTCTTTGAAGTAGTGGTGCTCCTGGGTTTTCCCCCCTAGGTTTTTTTTGGTATGCCTTTTGTTAAAGTGCGTTAGCATTATGCTTCCTTGTAAAGATGACTTTCAGAAATGAGGCTTGTCAGGTCTTTGTGAAAAGACCCCTCTTCTCTCCTCCCCCCTCCACCAACCATTCATTCAGCATTGTTCATGGCATTAACACACCATTGAACAAATTGCCCTTCTTGCATATGCTAATCCTAAACTTAAAAGAACCCATTGTGACATGTTTAATGCTTTTGCTGGAGGGAAGATGAGAACTGGAGGCATGTCAAATTATCATGTGACCCAGAAATATCTAAAATGCCTCTCTTCCCCTTTGGGTCAACAGTTTGTACTTAGCATTATCTAAAAGAAAGTAGCCTGTAGATTGTGGACACAATTAGTTCTTGCTCTTGTATTTTGGCCTTCCTTTCACATTCTGAGTTTTATGTTGGAAGTGGGGTTTTGTTTTGTTTTGGTTTTGGTTTTTTTTAAAGAAGTGCTAAGCAGTAAATTGGCTGAGACCAACCATTTGTGTGTTTTATCAGTTAGGCAGTAAGGTCATTTCACTTCGTACTGCTTTGTGTTTCTTCAGTTTATGATTCTTATGGGTGATATCCAACATTAGTCATACTCAGAGCAGACTCACTGAAATAATTAATTTAATTTCTCTGTGTCTGAAATTAGTAGGATGACACACAAGCAGATTAAATTTCATGATTGGTGTACAGCATATTTTAAACAAAGCAATATAGGAGTAAAGTATAAAACAGAAAAGATTCATGAATCTGAAGGACTTATTATATTCTTGTATGGCTTGATAGTTGAAAGGTGGGAACCTGTTGTGAACCGCCCTGTGGTCTTCAGATGAAGGGTGGTAGACAAATTTAATAATAAGCACTGCCCCCTGTGGACCTCCAGATCCTGGTGGACTATATCTCCTAGCATCCTTGACTATTGGCCATACTAGCTAAGTGTGATGGGAGCTGAAGGTCCTCTGGAGGTTCACATGTTCCCCACCTCTGTTATACCAGTTTCTTACATAAATCTTTTTGTCGAGCACAGAGAGATGCAGACCTATCAAATTTCTATGTATCTAGAACAGGAGTCACCAACATGGCACCCACAGGTATCTACAAATTCCTCTTCCACCTGCCCTGCCCAAGTTAGGCTTGAAAGAAGCGGTTCGAATCCTTGCGATGGGGTGAGCTCCCGTTGCTCAGTCCCAGCTCCTGCCAGCCTAGCAGTTTGAAAGCATGCCAGTGCAAGTAGATAAATAGGTACCGCTCCGGCAGGAAGGTAAACGGCGTTTCCATGCGCTGCTCTGGTTTCGCCAGAAGCAGCTTAGTCATGCTAGCCACATGACCCGGAAAAACTGTCTGCGGACTGTCCCTCGGCCAGTAAAGCAAGATGAGCGCCGCAACCCCAGAGTCATCTGCGACTGGACGTAACGGTCAGGGGTCCTTTACCTGATGCCTGTGATTTTCTTCAGTTTCCAAATGTGCACCAAATAGGTTGGTGACCTTCAAACTGGAGCCACTCTGTTCAACTGAGAACTAAACTAAGGTTACCAGATTTTTTTCAATGAATCCCGGGAAACTTTTAAACTTCAATTGATTTTGTATGGGGACTGATTTGTAAATCTGGGGACTGTCCTGGGAAACGGGGACGTCTGCTAACCTTAATCTAAACAGAGCTGGCACTCCTGCTGTCTGCTCCTTTCCACAGGCTTTCACTTAAAGGAGGAATAATATATTAACAATTAGCAATGCGAATTTTAAGGCAGGCTGTAAATTAAGAGGAGATTAAGAGAAACTCCTTTTCAGAAGCACAAATGCTTTATGCTTGGCTGAAATATTTTTCATGAGTAAATAGCCCCTGAATTCCCCCCCCCCATAAAAACATTTGAAAAAGATGATATATAATAACAAGCTCTTTGATTCAGGTGACTTGCACAAACCTATTTCCTAAAACAGCTGCTTTGTGGGTATCTGAATTTGCTTTTAAGGTTTTTATGTTTGTAAAGTGCTATCTGGAAATGTAATTAATGTACTTGAATAGTAAAATGCTATCTGAAAATGAATGCAAGGGCATCATGTGCCTATTTCTAGCTTAGGAAATGTGTGCAAGGAGATCTTTAAGGTAAATGTCTGCAACCTTGTGTTTGTGTTTACAGAGTAACTCACTCTTGGTTCCGGATAGCCTGCGGAGCACAGATAAACGAAGGAATGGACCTGACTATTCCAGCGACATGAAAAAAAGAAAGGTGGATGATAAGGACTCGAGCCACTATGTAAGTAAATCTGTCAACGATGATTAACTTCCTTTCAGATACTGTGCGTGTATGGAGGAACTCATAGCTGGGCTCCATATGGTCATGTATGTGGAAGAGTGAACACTGGCAGCCTAACTTTTGCTTCATATAAAGGGATGTCGAGACTTTGATCTTATTAGTTATGAATTGTGGTTCTTTTCCTTCCTTTCCTCACCACCTTCTGGTTCTCTCAGCACCTTTTCTCTGAATTCTGTCAGGTTGCCAGGATACCTGCAGCTCTCATCATTCCAAGAGTGCTGTCATTAAGGCTGCCATTATGTCTGAACTGGGCTTTTTTCTTGTTAATGAATGATCTTGCTTCTGTGATCCTTGATAACCATACTAACAATAGGATATCTTTAGCCCAGATAATGCCTGAACTGTAGTTCTGCTGCCAAACCTAAGCCTGTCTGGAAGTGTATGTTGTATGGATGAGAGACCACCTGAGAGATTCCTAGAGTAGAAACAGCAGAATGGTATAACCTACAGGTGAAGAGCAAAAGGAAGAGACTCTGTGGAAGAGTGGGGACCAGGTGCCACCTTGTATATCAGATTATCTAGCACATTTGTCAGATGTGTTTTTATTTAGGGTGGGATAGGACAAAGCAAGTCAGAAAAAGAGAAATCGATGTTCTCTTTTTATCTGGTTATGATTCATTCATTCATTCATTCATTCATTCATTCATTTCTTACCTGTCATTCACCATAAGGTCCCAGGAAAGGTTGCAATCATGTACTCATACAACTAAAAACAAATAAAATAGTTTATACAGTTCTGAAAAAAGGGAAATCCTTCCACATAAAAGCATCCCAGAAAAGTGATGATTATTCATAGTAATTCAGTTTACAATCTTCCCAAAGAAGCCAATGACAGCAAACATTGATATCATAAAAATATTATAACAACAGATTAATACATTCTTTGAAAACGTTTTAAAAAACAACACATTTATCAGCCAATGATTTCAAGGTTGCCAGGAATAATAACACATGGTCATCAAGTGCTTGGGTAAACAGGAATATTTTTAAATTTCTCTTGGAAGTCAGTAATGAGAGAGACACTGTATGGTATCAAGAAACGTGGTCCAGTGCCCCAGTGGGAAAGTTAACATACAAGATGAAAGCATTTGGAAAAGGAAATGAAACAGACAACTTTGGTAATATATGGTACCTTTTTTTAAAAAATGCATGCAACAAAGAAAACAATTTTATATCTTTTCAAATGCATATTAACTTATGGTTAACATTCACAGATCTTGGTTAACTGTATTGCTTTCTATATATTTCTTTGTATTACCTTATTATAATGACCATGTCCACACATCAGAGATATTGATTTATTATACTTTTCTTTAAAAATGATCCATTACATTTATGGCTACTGTTTGTATCTTTATCAAAATCAAATAAATAGATTTTTAAAATAAGGTGGAAGACAGATAATCTTCATCAGCTGGGGTTTTTCACAAATGGGGAGCCACCAACAAGAAGGCTCTGTCATGGGTAGAGATGGAAAGGCCTGGGAAAAACCAGAAAAATTGGGGGAGGGAACCAGGTGTCCCCCCCTCCTTTTTTCCCCAAAGCCATTTTTTTCCTGGAAAAATTGAAAAAAACCAGTTTGATATAGTTTGAATATTCCACACTTTTTTTCCAAAATTTCCGGGGAAAAAAGGCTTTGGGGAAAAATGGAAAAAATCTGGTCCCCGCCCCATTTTTTCCTGGTTTTTCCCCCCAGCCCTTTCCCATCTCTACCCATGACAGAGCCTTCTCTTGGTGGTTCCCCATTTGTGAAAAGGCCTACCTGATGAAGTCATGGGTCAATGCCAACCAGGCAGCCCCCAGTAGCAGCACCACCAAGGACAGAAATCAGCAGTACAGAAGAAGCTGGCTAAAGAGGGGCATCCTTCACAAACAGCAGAAACTCTACAATGAAGATGCTAAATGCACTTCTTTCTATCTATATCCAGTGCTTTTTTCTGGGCACCACTGTCTATATCTATCTGTCTATCTATCTATCTATGTATGTATCTATCTATCTATCTATCTATCTATCTATCTATCTATCTAACTATCATCTATCTATTTATCTATCTCTCTATTTGTATTGTTTAAGCCATGGGCTTGCAACGTATTTGATCTGTATTTATGTCTGACTTTTACAGCTAAAGTGAATAGACATACTGTAGTCAGGAGTACTGACCAAAAACAAATATTTTGTTTTTAAATTTAGGACAGTGATGGGGACAAAAGCGACGACAACTTAGTCGTGGATGTATCCAATGAGGTAAGTTGCTTTGCACTGGAATGTATATAATTGGAAGTGGGGTTTTTTTTCCAAGGCACTGCACCATGTTCCCAAAAGTTGTGGATTACATTTGCTTCTCCCTTGTTGAATATCTGAGTTGGTCCTCCCTGTGGTTTCTGGTCTTTTGCATAGGCACAGGGGAGTGGGCACAATAGTAGTGATTTTCCATGCAGAATACTTTCACCACAAGTCATGGATGGTTTGGAGTTCTTAATCTGAGGGCCTTCTGGCAGTTCCCTCGCTGCGAGAAGCGAAGCTACAGGGTTTTAGACAGAGGGCCTTCTCGGTAGAGGTGCCCTCTCATCAGATGTCAAGGAGCTAAATAGCTACACAACTTTTAGAAGACATCTGAAGGCAGCCCTGTATCAGGAACTTCTTAATTCAGTGCTTGCTATTGCCTTTGCCCATTCAGGACCCTTCATCTCCTCGGGCAAGTCCTGCTCATTCACCACGTGAGAACGGCATAGACAAGAACCGCCTCTTGAAGAAAGATGCCTCTAGCAGCCCAGCATCTACTGCCTCATCCGGAAGTTCGACTTCCATGAAATCCAAAGAAATCGGTTTGGTGAGTGTTACCCTTCTGGCCTGACCACTGTTGTATATTTGGATGCCTAATAATTATTTATTTCAACGTCATGTGTAAATGGGGCATGTCAGGGGGTGGTGTGACACGGAGTGGGCGAGTGAGCCACCACCTAAGAAAACATAAGGTGGTCGTGCAACCAATAAATGAAATGCCTTCTAATCAAACACTTGTTTAAATCCAGCCCTCTCGAGATCAGTGAGAATTTTGCCCTTTCAGTTCACTGAGATATGGATTGCAATTCTGTCAAATTAATTTGTTGAAAGTCAAAACAGTTAAATTTTCTAGGCTGCAGCTCTCAACAGATTGTCAAACACACATTTGTCTCTAGGACCTTTGGATTAATCTGAGAAAGTATTCAATATTTAGACACACATTTTAGGCATTAGGATCTAAGCAGTGTGATCTTCTGTCATTAGCATCATCCATTGACCCTACTGTACATGGGTGATGTTGTAAACTAATTTAATACCTTTCAATTATTTGAACTGATCAGTTAACCAAATGTATGAATATTTTGACTCTCGACCAGACAAAGCAGCATGGATTTCTTTTTAGATTTTTTTGTGACTATTCTCCTAGATTTTCTAAATGTTATGTTTTATTTGTATCTCTTATGTTTTATTTATATATCACTTATGGGCTCCAACCTCTATTTAGTTGCAAACCATTACGTTTTCATTGTTATGGCAACCAGTTAGTATGCTGTACAGGTAATGTGAATTTTCAAATGGGAATCTTGATTTATATCAATGATTTAAATTGGTCTTCTCTTTCTTTCTCTCTCTGATGTTTAAATCCTAATTTAAAAGCTCTCATTTTCACATACAGCATAAATGCTGCTAATGTTCCTTGGAATTTTAGGAAAATAAGTCTAGGGAATTAGGCAGTTAGCACTCAGCATCTCAGTTGCTATTGTGATCAATTGTGTAACATGGCCTGGATAAAAAGCAACGTTTCTTGATACCAGCATGAAAAGGGCAGCACACCAGTTCTGAAGTCCAGCACACCAACCCCACGAAGTGATGTGTCAACCCCAGCAACCAGTGCCACTCCAGGCCTTCGTCCAGGCCTTGGCAAACCTCCATCCATGGACCCTCTGGTCAACCAAGCAGGTATTGCAAACCTCTTTTGATGTTGTTTCCTTCATGAATACTCATAATAATTACTGTATTTCTCACTCCATAAGACGCACTTTTTTCCTCCTAAAAAGTAAGGGGAAATATCTGTGCGTCTTATGGAGCGAATGGTGGTCCCTGGAGCTGAATTGCCCAGGGGCCAAAAGCAGATCGTGCTTTTTATTTTACAAAGAGAAAAGAGGGTGTTGAAAGGACCCCGCTCAGCAGCTGATCAGCAAATTATGCCCAGTCTCAAAAGAAATATGCCCAGCGACCTCCGGAAGTGTTTCTCATGGGGTGTGGGGAGTGAGAGAGAGTGTGTGTGTTCCAGGCAGTCAGGATGTGATGAATGTTATCTACGTTTTCATGTGCCTCTTTACACCTGCTTCTTTAATGGGCAAATGTTAAAAGCTATCACATTCAGTATTGTTGAAATGGGTTTATCGCAATCATATGCACAGTTCTATAATAATTTTTTTTGAGAACTAGTAATTGATCAAAGTTAAAATTATAGAGCACTTAACGGAATTCAACTGTGGAACACTCAGGGGTGGCCAACTTCCAAGAGACTGCGATCTACTCACAGAGTTAAAAACTGGCAGGGATCTACCCCCTTTTGGGGGGTTCATGTAAAAGTTATTGAGCTTCTTTAGGGAGCAGGAAAGTGACATTGAGCTTTTTTTCTTTTTTGGAAGGAAAGCCCTGTTTTTGGTGGTTCAGGTCATTTTAGGGGTGCGGGGCAAAGATGTTGAGTTTTTTTTTAGGGGTGCCAAGGTTTTTTAGCTTCTTTGGGGAGAACCACTGATCTACCGGTGATCTACCGCAGACGTCCAGTGATCCACCTGTAGATCACGATCTACCTGTTGGACATGCCTGCTCTAATGTATATCATTTACTTCAGAGAAGAAGGAGACTGTACCCTCCCCTCACTTCTACCTGTCAGTCCCCTTTTACTATAGCAGCCATCTCCCACCCCCGACCCCCCGATCATTGCTGGGGACACGGCTTAGGCACCACTACCCTGGCCAACCTTGGGGCGAGGGCTACAGACTCCTCTGCTCCCATGTTTATGGAATCCATAAATATGGAAGTGCTGGTCTACACAGCTGCAATCTGGAGACGATGTTAAGCACAGTTTGGATTATAGCTAGCGCCGCAGACAGAATAGTTTGGGTTTTGTGGAAGAAGCGCCCATGTGGAATTCCAGGGTGCTTGTTGCTTTCTGTGAAACTGTCCTGAGCATCAATATGTTTTCTTATTGTACTGCAGCTGCTGGCTTGAGGACACCTCTCGCTGTTCCCGGACCGTACCCTGCTCCATTTGGAATGGTGCCACATGCTGGCATGAATGGAGAGCTGACCAGCCCAGGAGCAGCCTACGCCAGTCTACACAACATGTCCCCGCAAATGAGTGCTGCTGCAGCCGCAGCCGCTGTGGTTGCCTATGGGCGATCCCCTATGGTAGGCTTGCAAACTGAACTGGGCGGGGACAGGGCTCACAGAGAGAAACCCGTATGCATCATTTGGCATTGTCAAGCTCCTGGGATATAACGGCACCAGAGACTTGACTGCTCTGCCGTGTGGCTCATGAAGCTACATGGCAGGAGTAGCTGAAACTACTTTTAAAAAGTGAAGGGTGTATGTGTCCTATTTATGCATGCTGTCTAGTTTTTGAAAGCAGCCTTCATTGCTTTGCTCCTTTAAAAGGTAGCTTGAAACCATAAAATTGTTTTATTGCTTTGCTGAGCACTTGATTATTCTCTTGGGGAAGAAGATATATACACTTAGTGAGTCTCTGACGTTCATTTTGTTGCATACGGGATTTTATTTTTCTGTTTTGGTATCATTTAAATAGAGCCAAGATGGGAAACCTCCAGAAGTTGTTCAGCTCCCATTAGCTAGAGGCATCAGAGATGATGGGAGTTGTAGTCCGACAAATACATGGAAGGCAACAGCTTCCCCATCCCTGAAATAGAGGGTCGTCCTCCTTGTAGACTGCTCTGCAATGGAAGTGATATATCATAGAAGCACAAATCCATCACATATTGTCTCGGCTTTTTTAGACCCCAGTCTTCCAAATTCCTCAGTATGTGGATCAATTTCATCATGTGGTGAGATTTGCATGGCTACGTACAGGTGCAGCATTAAACGGTAGTTTAGTTTTTATGAGAGTGTCCAAATCTTCGGCCCAAGAACTCCCTCCTGGGCTCCTCCATCACAGCCATGACACAGAGATGGAAAGATCCTCAGCTATCATCCAAACCTTAAACTGTGGTTAGTCTTGATTGTGGTTAGTTGAAACAAGTGGACTTCATAAACCAGGGAATGCCAGCTCTTTTGGACTAATGGATGCATTTTGAATTTTGAGAGTGTGCTGGAGGCAGCAGCCACAAAATTGCTACCATAGAGAGGGTGCGGCATAACACGAAATGGCTCCCACGGAGCATGGTGGAGCATGGTATAACACAAAATTAGAGAGACATTTATTTAGGTTTACCATGGTGAGTCTGCAGTGTGTCAGCTGATTTCTCACTTACATGCACACTGATGGTGTTGCCGTCTGATAATAACAGAGAACATCCCTCAGTTCCAGGAAAAGTATACAATGCAGCTATACCACTCTCCTTTCACAGAAATCACTTAGAAGGTACCTGCACATTTTGCCCCATAACCTGCTTTCTACGAGGGTTGGAGACTTATTTTTAGTGGTAGTAGTAGTAAAAAAGTAAAGGACCCCTGACAGTTAAGTCCAATTGTGAATGACACTGAGGTTGCGGCGCTCATCTTGCTTTACTTGCCGAGGGAGCCGACATTTGTCCGCAGACAGTTTTTCCGGGTCATGTGGCCAGCACGATTAAGCCGCTTCTGGCAAAGCCAGAGCAGAGCATGGAAATGCCGTTTACCTTCCCGCCAGAGCAGTACCTATTTACCTACTTGCACTTTGACGTGCTTTCAAACTGCTAGGTTAGCAGGAGCTGGGACTGAGCAACGGGAGCTCACCCCGTTGCGGGGATTCGAACCACCGACCTTCTGATCGGCAAGCCCTAGGCTCTGTGATTCAGAGACCACATCGCCACCCGTGTCCCAGTAGTAGTAGTGTTAGTAGTAGTAGCAGTAGTAATAATGATGATGATGATGATGATGATGGAGTCTGGGACACCTCTGGAAGTCGTCTTGAGCACAATGGTACCCACAGGCATTTGGTTGGTGTCCTCTGTCATAAACTTTGACTAAACGTTGGCTTGCTTCGACTAACAACCACTGTTGGTCAAGGTTCAGATGACATAGCAAACTGCAGTTAAGTCTAGACAAAGGAAGCTTCCAAACACCTCATGCCACACCCATAGCTGTCAACTTTTCTCTTTTTTTAAAGGAAATTCCCTTATTCCGAATAGGATTCCTCGCAAGAAAAGGGAAAAGTTGACAGCTATGGCCACACCAGAGGAGGAAGGGGAAGTACAAATGTTCCAAACTCACTACAGATCTCCCATTATGTCCAAATGAAGCCATTCTGCGGTTTTTCAAGGCCTTCAAAAACATGCTTTAGACTTATGTCTTGTCTATAACCTTTGAGCACACACACTTACTTTTTGTGGTGCACAATATCATTCATTATTAAATTGTTTTGTTTATAAGAAAAACCCATATTCTCATCATCACTACAAAGGAATTATAAACTCAGAAGTGTTGATATTTACTGCAGATAAAATCAATACAGTAAAGTTGATCAAGGCTTTGCTGTACTTTGATGTATGCATGATTTGTCTACCACAAAATGAGGCATGCACGAATATAATTTAGCAGCTATCTGCCTGGGCCAATGGTCAACAGGCCCACATGTTTGGTTAACTTGGGTTTTGAACAAGCAATTTCATTGTTACATTCACATGAGGTATAAGATCCATGTCTGTCTTTCTTGAGCTTCATGCTGTGAGAGCCATTGCTTGTGTAGCCAAAATGGCAGCAGCCATGCAGAAGGGAGACGTATAAGCAAGTTTTCACAAAACAAAAACAAAAACAGAAGGAGGGGCAGGAGATTTGCAGAACAGCCCAGTGAGGGCTGAGCATGCTCAGTGGCTATGGAATGAAAATGCTTTTTGTTCTGGTGCAGCCAATGGGGAAAGTGTGTTTTCTAAATGGTCAATGAGTTCTGAGACATCTTTTTACTCATTATCAGGTTGGATTTGATCCTCCTCCTCATATGAGAGTACCCGGCATCCCTCCAAATCTGACTGGAATCCCTGGAGGAAAACCGTAAGTAACGTCTGACAGCATAACTAAGTCTAAATCAGCCAGGGCTCATTCTGTTTACCTTTTGTCAACACATGACAGTTCCACAGGGGATGGTATGTGGAATTTTCCAGAAAGGTTATAGCCAGCTGCTGATAAGGATTTTCAAAATACAATCACCAACAGCATTTTCATACTGTTTTTATTACTAGTGCATGCCATTTCGTTGGCATGTTAGAAGCAATTGGCAAGATGTGCTTCCTAGAACTTTGCCTCACCAGACTGCTGAGGAGGAATTTAGTACTTGGGTGGAATAAAGAAAATATGTCCTTGTTTTGATTTGGTTTTAATCTGAAAACCTCTCCTGTGAAGATACGAGATAGAAATTCCTGTTTCTAATTTTAGTATGATCTGAAGATAAATTTTTTAGGAATCATTAAAATGGGAATATGTACCCTACTTCTCACTTGCATGTAAACATGGCTGTGCGTTCCATGCCATTTGTGGCTACAGCACAATGTTACCTCTGGCTTTTGCGTGGAGATTTTGAGAGCTTCTACTTCTTCATTTTCTGGCCTGTGTGGTTATTCAGAGCAGTGGCAACTGATGCCCACTAGACCTAGAGGCATAGCCAGGTTGTTGGGATATCTCCCCATCCTCATCCCTTGCCATGCTACTGTGGACACTTTGGCATTATCGTCTTAGAAATAGTACTCCACTATATTTTCAATTTCTAGTGTGGGTTTATGCCAAAGAAGCTATACATTTCTTAGAAGTAAACCACACTGAATACCACGACTTCGCTCCCTGATAGGTATGTCTAGGATTGCAACCTGAATTGGTACATCTTTAAAGTGCCACACAGGATTGTTAACAGGGGAACACATAGATGCCCAGGTCTATGGGGAAGTAATTGTGCATTCCCCACCACCCGAAATGTGGCATGGAGAGATATGAAGTGGACTGAGACCTGGGAGACAAGGGTTAAAATCAGCCATGAAACTCCCTGTGTGACCTTGCACCAGTCATTGTCTCTCAGCCTAAACTACTTCACGGGGCTACTGTGAGGAAAGCATGAGGCGAAAGAAGACCCATGTATGCTACACTCAGCACCTTGGAGGGAAGGTGGAATAGATATAAGCCAGGGGTGCCCAAACTTTTTTCAAAGAGGGCCAGATTTGATGAAGTGAACATGCATGAGGGCCGACCAAAGGTGTTGAGCTTTTTTTAGGATTGAAGTTGTTGACCTTATTTCAGGATTTTACCCCAAAGTTGTTGACCTTTTTTAGAACCCAGGGAAGGAACTGCCTGTGGGGGCCGGATTAAACTGATCAGAGGATTAGGCCCCCAAAACAGACTTTAGACATGCCTGATATAAGCATAATACTGATAAATAGGGGGGGGGAAACTAAATTAAAAGTCTTATATCTGGCAGGCCTGCTCCTGATTTTGGATTGCATTGAATGGAACACAGCCTTGCAAAGACATGCATCCGATTGGGTGGGGAGGCTCCCCCTAACTCTGCCCCAGTGCTGTGGCACTTCCAGCGTGTTTCTGAGGGACTTGGATTGACGAGAGTTTATTCCCAGAGAAACAAAATCAACATGGAGATTCAGAGGGGTTCCTATTAAATAGTGGGTGGACATAGCAGACGACACAGTGATTCTCCAAGCAGCTCTCTTTATTCTCAGGCTGGAACAGAACTGGACTGAAGGGCTGAGCCAGCCTGCTTATTATCTAGTACTCAGTAACATGCAACAGCAACAACGCTTTCTCTAGCTACCCAATCCGTGAACGGCACTCTCAATCCTTCATTTGCATGTGGACCTGAGTGAGAACTGCAGTCACGGTGGGCGGAGTGAAACTATATACACAACACCCCTAGTGGCCTAGGGTGAGAACTTCAATACATAACAGTTCCCTGGTACTCCCATTGAAATTTTCCACTCCTGGAGACAGGAATGGGGCATAGAGGTGATTGTGATTGGCTGTGCTGCCCAGAGATGTGATTGGCCAGCACAGGAGATGAAGCATGTCCAGAGTGTCTTGTAATGTGAGCTACTGTATCAAATATGAATGTACAGAGCGGAGAAGAGACTGGGCTTTGAGGCTTTAGGGTGGACAGTGCCCCTCTTGCCCTAATGGACCAGGCTCCACGGAGCAGGATAATTTTTTGCGATTGTTTAAATTGCATGCTTGCAAAATGTCAGGTGCTAACAACGAACAGCAATATGAAGCTACGGACCTTTGGTGGCCTGAACAGTTCAATAACCCAGTGGCTGTTATTGTTTGGCCCATGTTTCTTAGAATGTATTTATTTAAAAACAATACTCCATAATACCTAGTTCTACTCCCCCCCCCCTCTTTCTTTCTTTCTCTCCTTTCTCTTTGCTGGACACAGCTTCCATCTTAGCCTGTGCGTACTATATAAATAGACAAGATAAACTTTGAAAATCCTAGGTGCTGAGCTGATCTCCTTTCATTATTTGCCTTTGAAACGAGGCTGACGCTACGCCTGATCACCCCAAGGCAGCGGGATGCCTTCAGTTACCCATGGCAACTTTCTGATGGCATATCCTTATCTGTGATAGATAAGTCTATTGAAAATTTCTGGTGTAGGAGTACAGATAATGCGCCGTCTGCCACAGATTCATATTGACAGCAGGAGAGTTTTCAGCTTCAGTCTGAAAAGCTTGCTTCTTTCAGGCACACAAATCGAGATGTCACATTGAATTTATTTTGTAAATGGGATGCAGCGTCCTTGCTGTGCATCCTCTTCTTAGTAGGGGGGAGATTTCCATTCGCCTCCCAAACAAATAACTGCAACTCCCTCCGTGTCTCAGCTGACTGGTGCTCCATTATTATTTCATACCCGGAGCAAGTTGTGCGTTGCCTTATGTTTGGGTTTGTTTTAGAGCCTTGTGTGCTAGTTGTGTCTTTCCTGAAAATAGCATTTTTGTACAAGCTGATGACAATTAGAATAGAATTGGTTGCTGTTTTTATTTAAAAAAATAAAATAAAATAAAAATCAGCCTCTTAGGAACACACTTTTGTTTTCCATTCTGCTGCTATTGAAAGAACTCCCTCTGGACAACCTGTTTCCTGTTTCTCCTCTACAACCTGACAACATGTTAACAGAATGTAAGGCCCACAACACTTTTTTTTAAAAAAAATAGCCTGGCCCTTGTTAAAGGCTACTTGTCTTTAAAATCCTGAGATTGACTTTGGGCATTAATGATGTATGCAAATGCTAGAAGCATGGGGATCATGCTTGCTGTGTTGATTGATAGCATTAACACCCAAACATACTGTAAGCTTCTTTTAAAAAATATAGTCTCCTTTCTACTGCTGGCCATTTTATATAGTAACCCTGTACACACTTGTGCACGGTGAAACTTTCAAGACAGCATGCATAAAAAGGTAAAAAGTCAGCATGCATAGCATAAGAGTTGTAGTGGCTTTGGTCAATTGAATCATAGAATCATAGAATCCCCCAAGGGCCATCCAGTCCAACCCCCTGCCAAGCAGGAAACACCATCAAAGCATTCCTGACAGATGGCTGTCGAGCCTCCGCTTGAAGATCTCCAAAGAAGGAGACTCCACCACACTCCTTGGCAGCAAATCCCACTGCCGAACAGCTCTCACTGTCAGGAAGTTCTTCCTAATTGTAAGCTGTCCTAAAAAGTTAGGTGTCCTTCTGTACAGTGGTGTGGGTTTTCTGGAGAAATTTTGAACCGGAAAAATTTGCAATGGAAATTAGGCTAATTTGCATAGTATTCTTTGCATGGAACACGTACAGTTCACGTTAGAAAAGTTACTGATGCCCTAGAGAGTGCTCTAATTTAGCCTGTTTGTTTTACTTTTATTTAGTAAGCAAAGCTAAAAACTTTGAAACTAAATAAAAAATTCTTTCCAGTAGCACCTTAGAGACCAACTGAGTTTGTTCTTGGTATGAGCTTTCGTGTGCATGCACACGAAAGCTCATACCAAGAACAAACTCAGTTGGTCTCTAAGGTGCTACTGGAAAGAATTTTTTATTTTGTTTCGACTATGGCAGACCAACACGGCTACCCACCTGTAACTGGAACTTTGAAACTGTTCAAGTTTGCCTAGCATTGAATTTGCAGTTGGCATCTATTTATCATTACTAACGAACATGGAAAATTAAAGCACTTACATTTCCCCCCCAGCTCATATCACTGCTCTTTTATTCTTTGAGGTACTGCTCCCCAAATTATTTTCCATGCAAGAGATCCCAGACTGCCTTTTAGACATCAAGGCTGTAACCTCTTTTCTTTCCAAAAGAGTTTCCTTCTAAACTTCTAGTTTACTTCCACCTTTCTGTCTAGTTGTAGTTGTGGTTTTATTCTGGTGGAGCAGCCTTTTGTAATTTCACCTCCATACAAAGCAGTAATCAGTGTGATCACAGCTTCCTAACTTGTGCATATCTGGATAGTGAAAATGGTACGTGGCCATGTTGATCTTCCGATATAACAATATTGGTCTAATGAACCATAGTTTATTAGTGTGACCCCACACACCACAGACTGAGAGTGAGATTTGTGTTCAGGCACTCCATCTTCACTCCCTCTCTTCTCGTCCTTTTATGTGCCCTGCTTCAGTACCACTGTGGAGGAGCGAACGCATAGCCTACCACTCCTCCTGTCTAATAGGCCATGGATTAAACTGCAATTGTTAGGTCTGAATGGGGCCAATGTGTCTTACTTGACCAGGTAGTTCAAAAGTCTTCAGGCAGCGTGTTGAGGGAGGGAAACTAATTTTGGTTATATGTTGATGGTGATAGGTCCCTGGCTGAGTTTCTTCTGTTTTTTTTTTTTAAGGGAGCGCAGACTAACTAAATTGCATAATCAATATTTCAAGCCCTACAGAGAATCTAGCAAATGGGAAACTAGCAGTAAGTGAAAGTACGATGTGGATGAGGAGAGCACTTTATTTCCTATTTTACTTCCCTTGGTTCATGTGATGTGCTTTGGGCCTCTAAGTGAATGCAATGAATCCTCCCTCTCCCTTGAATTTATGATAAATCAGCTAGCCTTGGCATCTGCTGTGAATCACTGAATGGCTAAGGACCTTTTTCAGGGGGCAGGGGAGATGTTGTAGGGCCACAATAAGTAATCTTTTAAGCAGTGAAGCCATTATTCAATCTATCTGATCGCAAGAGCATGGGAAGCTGCCTTCTGCTGCCTCAAACCACTGGTCCATCTAGCTTAGTGTTGTTTACACTGACTGACAGAGCCTCTCCCGGGCTTCAGGCAAGGTACATTCCCAGCCCTACCTAGAGATGCCAGAGGTTGAGCCCAGGGATCTTCTGGATGCCAGGCAGATGCTGTACCTTGGAAGGTCATGACAGCATTTCTCCAGATAAATTTAGGCACCTGTTCATGTTGATTTGCGTTTTGCACTCAGGAATTGATATGTGTGAATTGCTGGGGGAGGCAAGGAACTAAAAATACATTTTCACTCTGCAAATACAACATTGCATCAAAACTGTGCCCACATGGTTATTTCCCAAGCCAGGTGACAGTTGTGTGGAAAGAAGCCACGTTACTGGCATTGCGCGAGTGATGAGCTTTCTTTGAGCAAGAGTAGCTGCTCCACAACATCTACCCTGCTTGCAAGTGTGAACTGGTACACAGTTATGATTTAGTAACTGACATAGGCCAGCTCTGTGACCTGGGGCTTCCCCTCTCACCTTCTTCTTTTCATCCCAAACAGAGCATACTCATTTCACGTCACTGCAGATGGTCAGATGCAGCCAGTTCCTTTCCCCCCAGATGCTCTCATTGGACCAGGAATACCGCGGCACGCTCGCCAGATCAACACCTTGAATCACGGGGAAGTGGTGTGCGCCGTCACCATCAGCAACCCAACAAGGCACGTGTACACTGGTGGGAAGGGATGTGTCAAAGTCTGGGATATCAGCCAGCCTGGCAACAAGAGTCCTGTTTCTCAGCTGGACTGTCTGGTAAGTTTATCCTATAGAAACTGGAACCCAGTATTGAAATATAGGAACCTGGTGAATTTAACTAGGTCATTAGCTAACACCCGAACCCCCTAAAAGCACCCCTAAGTAGAAAAAAGAAAGAAAGTTAAATGTTTTAAACGTAAATAATAGAAGCTAAACAATGGAGCTGCAGAGAAACCCAAGCCAAGGAGCAATTACCTGTTGGACCATGAACCTTGCTTTCTTAGATGGAGCTCAGAGAGGTAGGGGTGGGTGTATAAACAAGCCTACTGAACAAACATAAAATGTACATTCATTGTTTCACCCACTCTCTGGCCCTGCCCAGGTGGCCCCCTGAGGTTTGCCCCAAAGAGCAAACCGTTTCAGGCAAAGAAAGGTCCCCCATCCCTGCTTTGCTTCTACATGGCAATGGCAGATAGAACTGGTTTCTTGCGCTCAAGCCTTGCAAGAACCAGTGCCCATCTTCTACAGCTGCTTCATTTTCCCTTGTTGATTTTGGCACCCATTTTGCAGCCTTTACTGAAGAAGTGAAACTTTTGTGGGTCAGAAAATCCAGAGTTTAACTCTGATTGTGTTAAGGATTGCGCAGGCTGATCTTAAGGTGGACTGTTTGCCAGATGTAAAATGGTGACCGAGTGGCTTAACAAATGTGGCATTTTTACCAAATACTTAACTTTAATCAATAATATTTTAGGAACCTTTGATAAGGTTGATAAATATATTATAAAAAGGGCTTACTCCCAAGGTGCATTTTGGAACAATATTGTGTTTTTCCTCTTTGCATGCTGTTCTGGACATCTGACACACACACAGAGAGAGGAGAAGGGGGAAACAGCCCTAGTGGGAGTCTTTGCATGGGCTTCTACTAACAGAACCAGAGAGTTGAATCTGACTCCACGAAGCTGTATGAAAGCAGTAATGTTGATGGTAGTTTTTAATGGGGGTGTTCAAGCCAAGTCCTATACTCAAGGTAAAGGTAAAGGAACCCTGACAGTTAAGTCCAGTCGTGAATGATCCTGGGGTTGTGGCACTCATCTTGCTTTACTGGCCGAGGGAGCCGACGTTTGTCCGCAGTTTTTCCGGGTCCTGTGGCCAGCATGACTAAGCCGCTTCTGGCGAAACCAGAGCAGCGCACAGAAATGCCGTTTACCTTCCCACCGGAGCAGTACCTATTTATCTACTTGCACTTTGATGTGCTTTTGAACCGCTAGGTTGGCAGGAGCTGGGACCAAGCAACGGGAGCTCACCCCGTTGCTTAATGTGTCTTTTTCTGCTGCCACAACATTACCTGACACCAAATATCCATTTCAGAAGAGAACAGTCTCTTGCCCTGACAGAATTTGGCTCTGTTGAATTAAGGGAAGTGTGGCACAAAGAAACACAAAAATAATGGCTTTCTCCTTACTAGCACTGCATGATTTGTTACTAGTTTTATCCTCTTGGCTGCTTCAGAATTTTTACCACTCTAATGTGGCTACTAAAAATGGGAATCTTGACAACTGCTGCATTTATAGACTAAAACCTGAGATAGCTGGAGCCTGGGGTTTTCTATTCCTTGATTCTCCCAACCCAAGCTTTTCAGCAACAGATATTTTTAGGAACTTGGGTTATGAATTATCAAAGAGAGCCTACGTAACCACTGTGGGCACACTGATTTTGTCCAAAGTGATTTCTTTAGCACTGCATCACATTGTTAGAAAACAAACAAACACTTATATTGGATCGGGTTCTTTTTGCTAGAAGATGCTAGAATTGCCATCGCTCATATTGAAAACAATATAAAGAGTTATGCTTTCAAGAGAGAAATTCACTGAATTTTCTTAACTGCTGTCTCTGCTTAGATGTAGAAGGCAGGACTGGCAGTGACATATGTGGGTTGGAAATTATATGCCCTGTTCAGATGATTGTGCAAAGCTACATAAACCATGGTTTATGAAGTGGGTGCTGAGTGCTCCTCCTTCACCATTCCCTCTACCCATTGTATGCCGACTTCAGCATGAAAATCCTGGCTTATTGCCCTGGTTTGTGTTAGCTGACAACATTAACTCAGAGTTCCTTGGCTAGGACATAACAGGGAGCTCTGACTTAATACAAAACAAGACCTTCGTGACAAGGCCAGTGCAGAGTGAAAGGAAGAGTGCTGAGCCCTGGAAGCTAATTCAACGTTGAATGATTGTCCATGCCATGCCAGCGAGGTTCAGCTTCAGAACTTACAGCGCTTAAAGTCTGGCTATCAGATGAAAACATGTCTTTTGCATTATTGCAGAGAATGTATATTAATGTCATTGAGATTTGTGCCTCCACAGAACAGAGATAACTACATTCGGTCATGCAAATTGCTCCCCGACGGATGCACCCTGATTGTTGGCGGGGAAGCCAGCACGTTATCCATTTGGGACCTGGCAGCTCCAACTCCGCGTATAAAAGCAGAGTTGACGTCCTCGGCTCCTGCCTGCTACGCTCTGGCAATCAGCCCTGATTCCAAGGTCTGCTTCTCCTGCTGTAGCGATGGGAACATTGCAGTCTGGGATCTGCACAATCAGACATTGGTCAGGTTAGTTGCTGCTTTTCAGCCAATTTCCTTCCATTCCCCCCCCCCCTTTGTATGTGCAGTTACCATGTAGCAGTATTACACCATCATGACTGAAAGTGCTAAATTGCCTATATTAGCCATTCAGAGTGGGCTGGCCATTGCGGAAAATCAGCAATGGAGAGCTATGAAATTTGTCTGGGTTTGGAGACAAACTGGGTTTTGTTCTTCTTGTTGTTGTTCCTGTTGCCCTACCCATTCCTTCCGTTGGATCCCACCGTCAACCAACCACTTGTATTCTGTTCCATTTCAGTTGAACTGAGCTCATAAGACAGGGCAGTTGTAGCCTTTCAGGGAGGAACTAGTGCGTTAGAGATGTCCTGAGGCCATCAGATGCCAAGAACTCTACCAAATACACCCATTGTGGCTACAGAAGCCTGTCATAGGCAGAGAAGTGGGAAAGGGCAGCCGGCAGAGATGGAAGAAATGGCGCTGCCACCTTACTGACTCCAGAGTTCAGCAGACATAAAATTCTAATTACTTCCAGCAATCAGGAAGCTGTGCTTCTGAATCTCCCTTTGTACGGCAACTAGCAAGCCAGGAAGGGTCCTGTCGAGATGCCCTCGTTTCTTGTTTTCTTTGCACCTAGCTCAGAATTTTGTGCATGTGCTTAGCCATTTCCCTTGCTGAATTAGTTCACCACTTTCCCCCTCATCTGCCGTCTCATCTGTAAACGTGTCTGAAGCAAAATACATGTATCTTCAAGCTGCCCTTTGCAGGGCTGTTTGTATTCTACAATTCAATGAGAGCTTCGGAAAGCTGCACAATTTGGATATAGATGGAGAATTCAGCCTCCAGGGAACCTTGGTTTTCTATTGTTTGTTTACATAACCAGATTCTAGCACTTGTGGTTGTGAGTGTATACTCAAAAGTGTGTGAATAATGCACACTGAAACCCAGAAGCCTGGAAAATGCCTGAACAAGATTCTCAACAGCAGAGGAATGGGCTCAATGCCCTCTATCAAAATAATTATGCAGACTAGCAAAAATGTTAGAATAAATTATGCAGAATTTCTTCATTTGCATAATTCGAGAATTGAGATTTTGTTGGTGCAAAATTTAGATTACCTTTGGCCTCAAATTCATCTGTGTTTTAGTGCCAAGTGTGCAGTGCAGTACCTTTCCCCCTCCACATCCCACAAACCACTCTTCCAGATTTCCAGAGCATGGAAGAAGCCTAGTTATGTGTGTGGCGGCAGCATGACCAGTCACATTCAGGATACAAACTCATGGGAGATTTGGAAACATCTACCATGTTTCCAGCAGTCACTCACTTAGCTCAGATTTAGATAATGTTGTTTATTTACATGTAGTCACAAATCAACATCTCTAGCTTTCAAAAAAAACAACAACAGACAAAACCCCCCAAATTGGCTGCTTGCCATCTTTGCTTCCTCAAAGCACAGCAGGTGTGCTCTGCAGACCCCTCTGAAAATGCTGAATGGGCCAGAATATTAATAGCTCATTTTCAGGCTATCTGGTTGCCCTCAATTGCTTTTGGCATAGCATGCATCAGGGGAGGAGAAGAACAAAAAAAAAGTCCTTTGGTATGCCTGCAAATAATGAGAGACTGAATAATTTCCGATTGAGTTTGCTTCCATCAGGGACAGTTGACAATGTTACAGTGAAATTATGGCACTCCCTGCCCACTTATTTCTCCCCTATTTCTATTATATGCAAATTATGGGCTGCTCCTTTATCACTTTTGTTGTCTTCTAATGGGCTCCTTCAGGTTGGGTTCCTGCCTGCCATGTTCCCATCTGACCTTTTTTAAGTTACCTGTTGTTGTTGCTGTTGTTGTTGTTTTGTTGTTGTTTTTAATATAGCCTGGTACACCTAAATACCTTTGCCTATTTCTACTTACTGCTCTACTACCCATATCCTTTCTTGGTTCCCCTCCTGGACATAATGCCAGTTCCTGTTCCATATTCCTCAGGGCAACCCCCACAACACTCATCTGCTTCAGCCCTGCCAGCTAGCTACATTCCTGCTCTGCATCACTGAGACATTCCTGATGAAGTACTGACTTTGGCTATAGGAAATAAACCCTTTTTTAGTCAATAAGATGGTGCATTTTGAGAGCTGTGCTATAATACAGCTCTGATCGCTTAAGAATGCATGTCGCTCCAGTTAGCTGTGTGCTGCTGGCATCTGCTAAAAGCTGAGCTCAAGCCATCCTTCAACATGGTCATTTCTACTCCAGAACTCTTTCAGAAGCTATTCCGGTTCCTCTGGTGTGAATTCAAGGATATAAGTCTTACACTGTCCAGCTGGATATCTTTGAAAAAGGCCTCCGCATTTCTGCTGTAGGTAGAAGCCAGCTAACCGAAACTTTGTGGTTTGCAGCTTCAGTCTGTACCTTTTGCCGCCAGTAACCAGTATTTTTTAAAACAACAACAACACCCGTTTAATGCTTATACTAATGTTGAGCTATCCCAAAGCTATTGGCAGTATAGGTACAAATGCACAAGGCAGCTCTTAAATCTTCTATTTAACTAAAAGATAAATAAAAATTAGAAATTAGCTCACAAATCCTGTGTGTTCTTTTCCTAGTATATTTTTGGCTGCTAATCAGCCTTCTCTCACCAGCCCCCCAGAGGCTAAGTGACTTTTCTTTTCGCAGTCTCTAACACTTCCAGGTTTGGAAGGTAAGGGAGTGTGATTAACATAATGTCCACATAAGTAATTTCCTTTCGGGCCTTCAGGATTAAAGAATGAGTGTGTAGGTACACCTCAATGTGAACGTCTTGGCAAGGCAGTGACTTTTAACGGCTTAAAATAGCTTTATAATATGACAGTGTTTGGTGGGCCACAAGACCAACTTTTCATACATCTCAACTCAATTGGCAGGAGCCCACAATAAATCTCAGCAAGCGCAGCCGACATTTGCACCTGTCTTGATACTAATGAGTGGCTATTTAAAGCATCAGAGTTTGGCTACTTAGCATTTCTGGACACTTAACAGGCTGAATGAGTCATCTTAATTATGAACTGGGCTGTGTGAACATGGCACTTAAAGAAAATGTCAAAATTCTACAGCAAGTTGGTTCAAAACTCAAGTAAATCCAAAACTTGCCACCTCTGTCGCCTTTATACAAATCAAGCAGTTTTCCGTGCCCCCCCCCTTATTCCCCCCCCCACCTGCTTTTTGCTAGTAATGGAAAAGGGCAAATAGCTTTTCAGGGTACTGAAATCCTAAATCCTGACTCCTGGAAACTGTGATCTTGCTTCTAAAACTACAATGAAGCACTCTCTTGCTAAGACATATACTCAGTTCATTTTCTTTATTTAAAAAATGCTTATATTATCTGGATGGCGATTATATGCCTAATTGCAATTTCTGCTTGTGTGTCATCCATGAGGTGTCATGCGAGTGGCCCATGAGAGGAATTCTGCCTTGTGTCTAAAGAGCAGCACATTTGCCCTTGATACCTGTGTTTGTCTTAGCTTTTGCTCTCCACAATCCATAATTGTGCACCAACTGGTTTTCAGTCTTTCTTTACTGTGCTAATTGCATAGTGGACCAGACCTTTTCAGTAAGTGAACATTGTTGTCAGACAGTGAGGCTTGTTCACTGGAAGGATAAATCACAGCATTACACAATCACTTTATAAATGTTGCTTTTGAGAACAGAGTAAAGAGGTGCAAAAAGCACACGGTTCAAGACTCCCATATATTTAACTTTTGAATGGTCGGACACACGAGCCTTGCAAAATTGACTTTTAAGATGCATGCAGATAAAAGTAATGTCTGAAATGACTTCCAGGAGTGGATTTGTAGTTCTTTCTGCTCTCACCTCCTCTTGTTTAAACTGTCTTACACATACTTGTACTTTCTAGGGAGAGGTATGAAAGTGCTGTGCCAAGTTAGTGGCATAGATCATGATTAACTTCCTTCATTCTGGCCTCTGATGCCACTATAGGACCACAACCATATTGTGTTAGTTGGCTGGGTTCATGCAAGAGAAGCTAGATGAGCATTAATGAATGTATTCTATAATGGAGCTTTCTTGGACAATAATCCAAGGTAATTGTTGGATAGTGAGCTCTAGATAGAGAATAACTGGGAATTTTTATGTACCGTATTTTCTGGCGTATAAGACGACTGGGCGTATAAGACGACCCCCAACTTTTCCAGTTAAAATATAGAGTTTGAGATATACTCGACCACAGATTCTCCATCCGGCATATAAGACGACCCCCGACTTTTGAGAAGATTTTCCTGGATTAAAAAGTAGTCTTATACACCAGAATATACAGTATGTATCAGTGTATGTCTTTTGAAAAATCTACCCTGCCTTTCATTGGACCACATGTGTTAAGTTATGTATCATAAAAACTAAACCTAAACCATCAGATCTAATTCATAAATCAATGGGAGCAGCTAAAACACCACAATTAAAATGTCCATCTTATAACTGCAAAGCAGATTTGATACTCCCAGCCTGAACCTACAGCCTAGCAACCAGCAAAAGCATGAGCACATAATGGGACATTTATATCTTTAAAACGTTTTCCTGCCTACTCTTCATTGTAAATACAATTCTAGAGAGAAGGTTGCAGTTTAAAATACAAGTTCATGAACAGAGCACAACAAAGATGGTGAACCTGATGCCCTCCATAGGTTGTTGGACTCCAGTATCCATCAGCCCCATCCAGCATAGCCATTGATTGAGAAAAATGGGAGTTATGGTTCACCAATCCCTGTAAGGCCACACATTCCACATCCCTATCATACAATTGTGATTTAAGAAAGGCAGGTCCATCGTGGCACTAAACCCCAACAAAGGTCTGGGCAGATAGCTTCAGTTGTCATCAGAATCTCAGTAAGGACAGTGCCAGTTGTATCTCGAGGTTAGAGAGCTCCAAAGCTAGGGCTTCACCATAAAAAGGCTGTCTCTTGGCGTTACCACACAGCAAGTCTCAGCTAGAAGTGGCACTGCCAAGAAAGGGAACCAATCCCTTCTCTGAGCCCAACTACACCTCCGAAGGGAGGGCATCTCACAGAAGACATCACAGTGTTCAAGCATTCTGCATATTTAGGTCCTAGCTCACACAGGGCTTTCCAAGTAACCACATGTCTATATAGACATGGGGAAAGCTTGGGGTAGACTGGCTCACCTGTCATTTACCTGAGCAAAGGAGGCAGCATAATTTCTTAATGTGGGCTTCTGGAATAAAGGGTTCCTGCTTACTCTCTTGTTGCGTACCTTGTGACTGGAGCAGCTTAGTTCTTGCCAGGGCTTCCTGAGCAATAAGTATTGGTTGCCAATTTGTTGTGGTTCACTTCTTGCCCTTGCTTGTGTTGGTAAAAGTCAGAGAAAATAAAAGGAGAGCACGAGCTGGTAACTCCTTGAATTTTCAGACCAATGACTCCAGACATGCCATGTTGATTCATAGGGTGTCCCATGGTAGTCGTTCTACGCCTTCCTCTTTTGCTTTTAAAGCATGAAGCTGAGGCTAATTGCTGATGGTAAAAGGCGCCTTAGAACATTCCAGTTTAGGGATTAAGGAAGGCTCGAGCTGACTCTTTGTTACCAAGGGTAGGGATTTCCAAATGCCGAGATTTAAAATGTAAAACATTGTTGAATAATGATGGCTGCTCATGACCTGTTTGCTACCAAGGGCATCATTTTGCAGGCTCAGCCAACACAAGTAAAAAGATTATGTTTGTTGGATCCCTTCCTGCATGTGTTTATGTAGCTGAAGTATTTTTTTATGTTCTTGATTCACAGCTTAAACAAAGCCTATAAATAACTGGCTGCCTCTGTTGAGGCAATTTGTCCTCTGTACTTTAGTTTAGCCCAGGAGCCTGTTAAGTTTTTATTTTATTTTATTTCCAGGTGTCGTCATAGTGAATTACATTACAGTTTATCAAACTGTCAACTTACCTTTTCCAAAATCTCTGCTAACGTTCACTTAGTTCCTGTTTAGACGATTAGTGGCACATTCCATGTGCTTTGGCACCTGCAAAATAGTTTTGTGTACAGTGCGGTATTTTATGTCAGGTTGGGGAGGGAGCAGCGTTGCCGCTTGCCACACATCAGGTGGGTGATGTGGAGGAGATGACACACATACAGAGTCCAAAACTAACAACACAACAGTGTTTACCTTGAGTTCTGGCAGGAAATCATTATTCAATCTGGTTTGTTTTATCAGGCAATTCCAGGGCCACACAGATGGAGCCAGCTGTATTGACATTTCTAATGATGGTACCAAGCTCTGGACGGGAGGCCTGGACAACACTGTAAGATCCTGGGACTTGAGAGAAGGACGGCAACTACAGCAGCACGACTTCACATCCCAGGTGCCTAGTATTCCTTACTGCAAATTTCAGGCACTGACTGGTGTACTTAACAACTTCCATCTTATCTTGGTTATTAACTTTAGAGTGAAGTCTGGAGTATTAATACTAGCAAAATTATTAGCACTACATCTGCTTTTATTATTCACATAGGCTTCTGGTATAGTCTCAGGCTGCTTTCAGCCAAAGCATTTAGTGTGCAGCAAAGCTGTTATCGTTAATGAAGCATCCATTGGGGTAATCCCACAACTTTGGAATAAAATGGTATCTTAAAAAAAAGTGAACTCTGCTAAGAATGCAGTTTGGCGTTTTTTCCTGGGATGGAGTGGTGAAAGCAAAGGAGGTGGAAATGCCCCCAGAACACTGAGAGGGTGACACAGCATGTGTGCCATTGCTTCACATAATGCAAAATTAGCATGCACCCTTCTTATTTAATAAACTTCAATGCTCCCATTTGGACTCAAATAATGATTTCTCGTTCTAAAAGAGATGCGAAATGACTTGTGATGGCACAGTCAGAAGTAAGTCCTATTGAATTTAATGGGGCTTACTCCCAGGTAAGCGGTTTATGATTGCAGCCTTAGTTTATTGTCTCTCGTTTCCTTCCTTTCCTGCTAATATTTGCAAGGAAAATAAAGGGTTCTTTCTTTCTCTCTCTCTCTCTTAAAGATTTTTTCCCTTGGCTATTGCCCCACTGGTGAGTGGCTGGCTGTGGGAATGGAGAGCAGTAATGTGGAAGTCCTGCATGTAAATAAGCCAGACAAATACCAGCTTCATCTGCATGAGAGCTGTGTGCTGTCACTCAAGTTTGCTTATTGTGGTAAGTTGGAAGAAGAGCGGCTCGAAGTCACCAGTATTTCTAGAAGCCAATCACACCTGAGCTGAATGTCTTAGGGCAAGGCACCTGAATGCTTTCATTTATTTTGGTTTAACAGCTGGAAAATAAAGGTAACACCCTATTACCAGCTCTCCCAGGAGGTTAGTGAGAGGTGGCTCATGCCTATAAAGTGGCAATATCATCAAAGCAGCTTTCATACTCAGCTGGTGGCACAGAGTTTGCTTAGGTTGTGAGGCTATAGAATGTTGGAATATCAAGAGTTTTGAATGGTGCCCATTGCTTTACTGAGCTAGTTGTGTCTCTTTAGTTAAATCATTTATATAAATCCACAAAGGTGGATTTGTCCTGGATGAGGAGAGATCAGGGATGCCTTGCGGCTGATTTCAGGTACTCTGTGTTGGTTAACCATGCATCAAATGCTTGTCAAGAATGACAGGCCACTGAATTTAGTAGGCTACTGTACCGGTTTTCTGTAAAGTGACTTTGTGCAATCTTTCACAGCCTACCCCCTTCCCCCTCCTGCAAAGCTGTTAACATGGCGGACATTTAAGGCATATGATAAAAGTGCTTTTAGATACAAGATAATATGGGGGGGGAAATACGCAAGTCTGCCTGTTGGTGTCAATTATTTGACTGTGTTTTCATTGTTGCTCACATTACAGGCAAATGGTTTGTAAGTACTGGAAAAGACAACCTCCTAAATGCCTGGCGAACCCCATATGGTGCAAGCATATTCCAGGTAAGAGGAACGGCATATTAATGAAAGGGATTTGAACCTCATGGTGGTGTGTGTGGTGTAGGAACAAAGATATTATTACCAGTCTTAACTCACATTTGTGTCCCACACTTTCACCAAAGAGTTCAGGGAAGGGGACAAGGGGTTATCCCGTTCTTTGCATGTATCTTAACACAAGTGACTTTTAAAACCAGAACAAAATAAAAAAATTCTTTCCAGTAGCACCTTAGAGACCAACTAAGTTTGTTCTTGGTATGAGCAAAGACATCACCTTGCCGACAAAGGTCCGTATAGTTAAAGCTATGGTTTTCCCAGTAGTAATGTATGGAGGTGAGAGCTGGACCATAAAGAAGGCTGATCGCCGTAGAATTGATGCTTTTGAATTATGGTGCTGGAGGAGACTCTTGAGAGTCCCATGGACTGCAAGAAGATCAAACCTATCCATTCTCAAAGAAATCAGCCCTGAGTGCTCACTAGAAGGACAGATCCTGAAGTTGAGGCTCCAGTACTTTGGCCACCTCATGAGAAGAGAAGACTCCCTAGAAAAGACCCTGATGTTGGGAAAGAGAACAAGGAGAAGGGGACGACAGAGGATGAGATGGTTGGACAGTGTTCTCGAAGCTACTAACATGAGTTTGGCCAAACTGCGAGAGGCAGTGAAGGATAGGCGTGCTTGGCGTGCTCTGGTCCATGGGGTCACGAAGAGTCGGACACGACTGAACGACTGAACAACAACAACAAGGTGCTACTGGAAAGAATTTTTTATTTTGTTTTGACTATGGCAGACCAACACGGCTACCCACCTGTAACTGTTTTTAAACCAGAAACTTGGTATATTCTAGAAACTTGGTATATTCTAGAAAAGCAACACTCATACCGCATACATTTATAATATAACTCTGTTGTTTTTCTTCTAGTCCAAAGAGTCATCTTCTGTACTTAGTTGCGATATCTCCGTGGATGATAAATACATAGTTACCGGCTCTGGAGACAAGAAAGCTACTGTCTATGAAGTTATCTACTGAGAAATTGTGTTGGAGACATAACGAGTTGAACTGGGCCAAAACTTTCTTAATGTGTAGACATAGAAAGATTTTACCTTTCTTAATTAAAAAAAGAAAAAGAAAAAGAGGAAGAACCTGATTTCCACAATGTCACACAAAGCTATTCAACATGTATTAAACAGAAGGCAGCATTTCGGTATCCAACTCCTGGATCGATGTGAAGCAAGAAGGCAAAATGGATTAATGTAGCATAGTTTTGATGGATTTTAAAAGCAAGAGTCTGCTGAAGATTGTTGAAGCCTTTGGGTTGGTTTTTTTTTTCTCTTTATGACCTCATAAAAATCATGCTCATTGCTTGAATATGCGGGATTATGTTTCAGCACTTGCAATCCCACCTGCATTCTGTCTTGTGTAGAGCAGTGATATCTTGGATAAACTTGTTTCCTGGTTTTGCCTCTTGGGATATGGGTTTTTTGTATTTTTTGTTGAAGATCAAACATTTGTATAAATTGTAAATATATTTGGTTTAATACAGTAAAGGCTTTAGTATCAATAAATGGTCTCTCTTTTTTTCTCTCCACCCCAGTGCCCCTTAAGTCATTAAAAAAAATCATTTTATGGTTTAAATTTTGTATCAAGCTAGAGTAGAATTTTTTTTTTTTTGCAATATTTGATAAGGTCTTTCTAGGGTGCATCAAATACTAGTCCTAACAAGAGAAGATCCATTGAAATTCAGAGGCATGACAAATCTGAGTCCATTAATTTCAGTGCGTCTCCTTTGAGTAAAAGTTAGTTGGAACACAACGCTCTGTGCTGAGCTCTGAGGCTTATTTTACTAAAAGTAGTTTTCTTCAAATTTTGATGAATTGTTTATTCAAAACGTTTGTAAGTGAATGTTTAAGGATTGAAATGCTATGGTAAACAAGCTTGTGGTTCGTAACCCATGGCAGTTTGCTACTTCGCAGGAAAAAAACACCAACATATAGCAGTCCTATATGTTGCTCCTTCTGGGCCATTCCATTGCTTTCAAGGAAAGATGCAGAGTCAAGGGCTTAGGGAGAATTACAGTATTTTCCAAGTGCAGGTTATCTGCTTTTATGAAGGTGGTACAGGTTAGCAGTCTTAGAAAGTGAAGGAATTCTTTATGCTGTTGAAGGTTAGTTTTCTAGGGCATTTGCCTAGTGGTGCGTTGGCCAGCTTCTCGACATTGATGCAAAAGTGTCACCTGGAAGCCAAATCAACACAACATTGGCTTAACTACAGACACAGCTTCCCATTTGGAAACAGATTTCCTTTCCTGCATCTAATGCCTGGAGAGACATTAGTTTAGAGACATTAGTTTTCTTTTCAATTTATATGCTCATTCTACCGAATCCATTTTATAGCAGTATGGAATGGTAGCAGCCCAAATATATATAACTCTGATTTCAGAATGTAAAATGTTAACTATTCTCAATAGCCTCATTTGATGGCCTTTAAAATTAGTATTGTTTTCTACCTATCGACACATATCAGATGTGCAGCTATATGAACATGGGTGAATGAGCAGGTGTGGTTGCAGCATTTGGTTCTGGGGCATAAGGCCAACATTATGCTTTTTAACCATTCAAAGCCCTGTCATGTATCGTATCAAGAGTATTTCTAATGGCTTAATCCATTTGGATTATCTTTCTCCCATCAGTGTGCCAGTGTCATGTAGTGGTTAAAGAGTGGTAGACTCGTAATCTGGTGAACCGGGTTCGCGTCTCCGCTCCTCCACGTGCAGCTGCTGGGTGACCTTGGGCTAGTCACACTTCTTTGAAATCTCTCAGCCCCACTCCCCTCACAGAGTGTTTGTTGTGGGGGAGGAAGGGAAAGGAGAATGTGAGCCGCTTTGAGACTCCTTCAGGTAGTGATAAAGCGGGATATCAAATCCAAACTCTTCTTCTTCTTTTTCACCCTACTGTTCTTGGACTTCATGGTTTCTTCGCTTTTCAGAAAGTTTTGCAAACCAAGGTGCTTAAAAGGCTTAGAAAAGAGTCAATGGCGTGTGTTTTGTAAGTGTGACGTCTCTGGCTCTCAGGATAAATAAAAGCAGGAATGTGCATATATACGGAACCCTATTTCTTCCAGAAATTGGGAATGGATATGGCTGCTGGTAAGTGAATGCTTAGGCAGATTAAGTGAATATATAGAGTGCCCAATTTGCATAATTCATAATTCTGTTGCAGAATTTCAGTTTCTTGTGGCATTACAAATTGTTACAGAATTCCAGGTGTTCTTACTCTTATCTTTCAGCAGCACTTTATTTTGATGACTTGGTCCAGAAAGATACCGTTATGAGGCTTAGCATAATATGCAATGATATGGCTAACTTTAAAAAAAAAAAAATCTTCTGTCTATCACATTTTCAGGTGAGTTTGTGTACATGCTGTCTGACCCTCCTGAAGTAGATTTACAGCAACCAGTAATAGTTGACACCGGGAGGCTGATTCTCCTCTGTAATTTTCAGTTTAAGGCTAAAACTTTCCCCATTTTCCTTGTAGCGTAGAGACTGCTTTTTTTTGCATCACATAGATAAACACTAGTTACCTAGCTGTTTCCCGGTACAATTTACACTACTGGGCTTGACCTATAAAACCCTCGGTGGCTTGGGACCAGAGTATACCAAGAATTTCCTTTACCTCTACAAAGCTGCCCAGACACCATGATCCACTTTACACAGTTATCCACTGTCTGGTATTTGGCAGGTGACACGAGAGATTGGAATTTGGAGCAGTCTGCTCAGAGAGGTCTGCCTGGATTCTCACCTTTCAGAGGACAGGGAAGGCTGTTAGATTTCAGTGAGCTTCTAATAGGTGCTGTTTTTAATCTGAGTAGCTTTTGGTTTTTATTGCCGGGGTGTTTGTTGCTTTGTTTGTATCCTTTTATTGATTGTTAAGATGCCCTGATGAGGTGTCATAAAAACCTGGGGTAGAAATACTGCAAATATATAAAATAATGGCCATGAAACAGAGATGCACACATAGCCCAGTGACCTGTTACTTTAATCGTGTTTTGTTAAATGTTGGTGTGCCTGGTTGGCACCAGAATCTCCAATAGCACCAGCCACCTGTTAGGCAGGAACGGGGAACCTCCACTCCTAGGCTAAAAGCATCCATACCCTGCCTAGGCTTGCTTTTCACCTTCCTCTTGCCATTTTACCAGGCAGGAATGCATCTTTGAACTGTGATATCATACCTCTTACTAGCCTGGATGGAGAGGTGTATATTAGTGACCATCCCCATCATTGCTACATGACCCCTGAAATGTTACCTATGAGGTCCCTTTACCTTTACCCCTGTATTAGGGCAACTGTTTTTAATATGTGTCCTCTCTTCCTATGATCGATGTGGATTATCAAATGACAGTCATGCACACATGGAAGTGGGTGCAACTCTGGGTTATGCTTATGGTATTCCAACATGGAGAGGTAAAGGGACCCCTGACCATTAGGTTCAGTCGTGTCCGACTCTGGGGTTGCGGTGCTCATCTCGTGTTACTGGCCGAGGGAGCCGGCGTACAGCTTCCGGGTCATGTGGCCAGCATGACTAAACCGCTTCTGGCGAACCAGAGCAGCGCACGAAAACACCGTTTACCTTCCCGCTGGAGCGGTACCTATTTATCTACTTGCACTTTGACATACTTTCGAACTGCTAGGTTGGCAGGAGCTGGGACCGAGCATCGGGAGCTCACCCCGTCGCGGGGATTTGAACCGCCGACCTTCTGATCAGCAAGCCCTAGGCTCTGTGGTTTAACCCACAGTGCCACCCGCGTCCCTTTTAACATGGAGAGGTATCCCATCTCAATTCCAAAGTTATTTGGGGGATATAAATAATAAGCTGTTATCAACCTTCCTAAGTAAGGGGTGTGATCAACTTTATCTCATTAAAAAAAAAAAGCTGAGAATATACTATGGCTGAAGATAATAGATTGTTTCGCAACTTAATTACTGAATTGATTGTGTCTGAGTTTTCGGTGTGCTCCCAAGGCCTGTTTACACAAGATGGATTGCCTACTTTGAACTCTGTCTTTTATAGAAAACTCTGCGATCACAGGCATGTTCATTTTGCTGTATGTGAGCTTGATCTTGTGCTGCAGGCCTTCTAGACATAGAGGCTGAAGATGGTAGCTTTTCAACGGGAAGTAGTAAGCCCTTGTACTCCTTCAAGGATTGTGCTTAATGACAAGGATTTTTTTTTTAGCAAGCAGTCTGAGAAGGTCACAGTGGGAAGTTAACCCATAACATGGAAAACTACAAAATCACTTGTTACATCCCAGGGAGTGGGCTTAATTTGTTTAAAATCAAATCCATCTGTTCATTTCACACGCTTTGTTCCACTTCCTTGCAGCAATCCACAGCGGAGTACTCTGTTACTTTAAAAATTGGCTGCAATTATGATAAGCTAATAACTCTTATTTTTTGGTTAACTGCATCAAGATATTTTGGATAACTTCCAAGCTTCCTCTTAATTTTTCTGAATTATCCAATTTATCTATTGGCCCAAGTATTCACTGCAAAGCTAGGTTTAAAATTAATGTACTATTTTAATATTTATAAATTCTATATTAGTGCTGTCATTCAATTACTTGCTCCTAATGAATCAGCCATGTATTTCTGCTTAATATGACAGTAACCTTAATGTCAAATTAGTATTTGCAAATGTACTGCATGTATTATTGAAGAAATTGCACATTAAGATTTTACTTGTCCATTTCAAATGCATATTTCTCTATGTCACTTGCTTCAGTTGAAGAAAAGTTAGGCACTGCCAATGCACTGTCTGTGTAATCAGAAGAGATGTTAATCAGTTGCCCTGATTCCAAACTTCCCCTGCTTCCCGAACTGAAAAGACTTCCACTTGCAGACAGCTTCATGCATATATAGCAAGGAATAGATAATGGCAGTTCCTCTCCCATTGAGATAAATGGAGAAGCCTGCTACACAGGGGGTCCATGTATACCAGGGATGGCTAACCTGTGGCCCCACAAATGTTGTTCAACTGCAACTCCTGCACCATTGGCCATGCCATCATGAACTGATAGGACAACATCTGGAGGGCCATTGGTTGCCCATCTCTGATACACACAGTGGAGAGCACTCAAGGCTCTGGGTCATAACAGTGTCTGAGTCTACTCACGCATTGAAAGAATGTATTGGAGGATTGTACTATTTAGTCCTGGACGACTGCTACCATACTGGTCAACCAACTGCAGATTCTGTTGCCATGTAAAAGGATCCAATGCACAAACAGATATAGGCACATAGAAGAGGGGTCAGCAAACTTTCAGCAGGGGCCGGTCCACTGTCCCTCAGACCTTATGGGGGGCTGGACTATATTTTGAAAAAAAATATATGAACGAATTCCTATGCCCCACAAATAACCCAGAGATACATTTTAAATAAAAGGACACATTCTACTCATGTAAAAACACACTGATTCCCAGACCGCCCGTGGGCCGCATTTAGAAGGCGATTGGACCGCATCCGGCCCCCCAGGCCTTAGTTTGGGGACCCCAGACATAGAACATAGGTGGAGTTCAGTGACTCATGATCTACATAGAAAGCTTACAACCTTTGGGGACTTTCAGTTTATAAAAAAAAGAAGATTAGTATTGGTGGGACATCATAATGGTACATAAAATATATGTATGGCAGGCAAATTTGGCCCTCCAGATGTTTTGGGACTACAACTCCCCTCATCCCTAGCTAACAGGACCAGTGCTCAGGGATGAGGGGGGTTGTAGTCCCAAAACATCTGGAGGGCAGAGTTTGCCTATGCCTGATGTATGGTATGGAGAAAGTGGATAGAAATGTTTTTCTCCCTCTCGAATAATATTGGAAGCCGAAGTTATCCAACGAAGCTATATGCTGGAAGATTCAGGACAAACAAAAGGAAGAACTTCTCCACACATCATATAGTTAAACTATAGGATTCACTGCACAAGATGTAGTAATAGTGACAAACTAGGGTGACTTTAAAGGGGGTCTAGACAAATTCATAAAATATAAGACTATCAATGGCTGCGACCAATGATAACCCTGTACTTTGCCCACTTTCAGTCTGTTGGTCCTCATCCAGCCCACTACTGCATCTAGGCACTGGTTCAGCTTGGTTCACCTTTCCGGACTCAAATTTGTTGGAGGAACAGAGCTGGGTATCATCAGCGTACTAATGACACTGCGCCCCAAGCTTCCTGATGGCCGCTCCCAGTGGCTTCATATAGATGTGAAATAGCACTGGGTGTAAAATAGTGCCATGGTGTAGAGACACAGCACCCAGATGACAGCAGCGATGCAAGAAGAAGCTGAACTACCACAGAGCAACACCTCCAGCCCCCAATTCACAGACTGGCCAGGACCAAAAGCTGCTGAGAGATCTAGTAGGAGAAAAAAGGTTGTAGTCCACATCTCTCTTCCCAGAGAAGATCATTCCTCAGGAAAAACAAGGCCACAATTTTGTGTCAATACCAATCCTGAATCCAGATTGAAGACAGTAAGTTTCCTCCAAAAGCACCTCTGAGCAGCACCTTCCCCCCCCCCCCCGGGGACCATTGGTGACACTGAAGTAGTTGTCAAGTGGCTCAGGGTCCAGGGAGAGGGTTTAGTTTTTTTGCAGGAGTGGACACACTAGGACCACTTTCATGACCATGGGAACTGTCTCCTCTCATTTGTTGTTGTTCAGTCGTTCAGTCGTGTCCGACTCTTCATGACCCCATGGACCAGAGCACGCCAGGCACGCCTATCCTTCACTGCCTCCCGCAGTTTACTTGTCCTCCGCTCTTTCCCAGTAGCATGTTGAACGCCTTCCGACCTGAGGGGCTCATCTTCCAGCATCATAACTTTTTTGGATCCATGTGGCCAGCTCCTCCCAACCTGCACAGACAGACCAGAATGCACAAAGGACAAATGGACTTCTGGCGTGTGGAATGGGGTAGTTGGCATGGTTCTACAGCTTCCTGAAATGTTGGGTGAACATGGGAGGGTGGTCTTGTGTACTGCTCTGTAGTCTTTCCTTCAAAGGATTCTTCTTAGAAACCACAACAATGAAGATTACATTGATGCAGTGTATCTACTGTAGTTATTGGATGGCAAGTCAGTGCCAGAACCTGCTGATTCAAAGATTTTAAACTGCAGGTGAATCTAATTGAAAATGGGCCCAGGTGTGCATTTCCATTCTCCATGATCATTTCAATTCAAATCATTTTCCAAGTCAGGATTTTTAGAAGCTGTATTCCTGCTGCAGCTGCGCTCTCTCTCTCTCCATGTTGTGTGTGAACAGTTACATTGAGAATGGTAATTACATATTGTGTCTTATTGGTGTTTGACTGCAAGTAACTAACTTTCTTCCATCCTTTGAAAGAGCAGCACTTCATTAAAAATACTAAATATGAAACTGTATATTAAGTGCCGTGTGGTTTTAAATCTAAGAATTGGAATGAAAGGCTGTTTTGACACTTTCATGGTAACTTTACATTTTTCATTAGTGAAGTAATTAAGCTCTTTAAGATTGAATTTATGGCATGTTTTTATATTTTCTCCCCCACTGGGAAACATTTTACTTCATTGGAAATTCACATTTTACCTTGTTTGCCCTTGTTTGAAGATGATGGAGAGGGATATTCATAGTTCTATTAACTTTTACCATACTTGTTTCTTTTGGGGGGTGGGGAGGGAAGCTAATTTTAGAGTTAAAGGTTTTCTCATATTTAAGGGTGCATAGAGTTGCTATTTTAAATTCCTGTCATGAATTGCCCAGTAATTCAACCCATAAGAACAGTTGGGTGATGCATTCTCTTTATTCTGGCATTGCCAAGGTGACCCCCCCCCCCAGGGAGAGAAGAAAGTCAAGGACAACTTCCCATTGTCTCCTTAGCACAGTGTTTTTCAACCTTTTGGGGGCAAAGGCACACTTGTTTCATGAAAAAAATCAGGAGGCACACCACCATTAGAAAATGTTAAAAAAATTAACTCTGTGCCTATATTGACTATATATATAAAGTAATTCTCTTGAATAGGAATCAAATAAACACAAAGAAAGTATTTTATAATTACTTTATTATGAAATAGTAAGTAAACAGAAATATGAAAAATTATAAAATACTTTATTCAGTGCGCAACCAGGGCCTGTTTGGCTGAACACAAAGCTGATATTCTGGCTGGAATTTTTCCCACGGCACACCAGGCAACGTCTCGCGGCACACTAGTGTGCCACGGAACAGTGGTTGAAAAACACTGCCTTAGCATACGTGGACACGAAGGACCTCATAATTGACTTCAGTTTCCTACCTTGAATTTAGGGTCTTTATTCCTTAGTCAGTTAGTCCAGAGCTTTCCAAACTTTTCACGTTGGTGACACACTGTTAAACATGCATTATTTCACAACACAGTAAATCAGCTTTACTAGTAAAACAGAGGTTAAACTATCCCCTTTCCAGCCCTGGGAGGAGCGTGGGGAGCGCTTGTGCGACACACTACACTGCAACAGACTGTGGAGAAGTAGCCCAAAGCCAGGTAGGGGTTAAATTTTGTGACAGTTAGAACCCTTAGGGGCGGGCTCAGCCTGGGTATAAAACACCCCTCCCTGTGGTCAGTAGGGGGAGTTGAGTGAGTCGAGCAGTTGAGTTAGTTGAGGAGTGAGTCAGGAGTGAGAGCTGGGAGTTTGAGTCTGAGGTGTAGCATTGGTGGAAGTTAGCAGAGAGGATAAACAGATTGTGAAACGTGTTGTTATTGTTATTTAGTTGACTGTTAGAGGTAATAGGCCGGTATCATTTAGAGGTAATAGGCCGGTATAGGACCATCGATATAAGCTTATTGAACACCTTTTATTTATCAGCAACCACAAGCTTTTGTACACAATAAACAACTTTTGTTCACACTATCCTCGTCTGTGGTAAATGAAGCAAGCAGGTTCCAGTTAGCAGTCTGGTGGGTTGCAGCTGGGGACCATTTGTCATTGGTGCAGCACTCATAGACTGTGAAACATCCGGGGGTGGCTGTACAGAGTGGAAGTGCCCACGACACAGACACACTAACGTGTCACAACACACAGTTTGGAAAGCTCTGGTTTAGTCCTATGGTATATAGCTGGAGTTGCCCATGTGCCCCCGTAGGGCTGCCATGGTACCTGCCAGGTGATTTGCTCACACTTGTAGCAGTATTTAAATGACCTCCCTGTACTACTCCTCTGGTTGCCTGCAGTTCCTTGTTAGGCCCTTGGCACAGTCAGCCACTTCCTTTCAACTGGATGGCAGCAGACCAGTGGGCTGGTTGGAAGGGGCAGGGAGAAGCACAGACTGTGGCTGAGCTCTGTTTGGGTGTGTTTGGCTTGAAGGAGGGAAAATAGGGAGTGTGAAATGAGTAAAGGCAGAAAACAGGATAGGCGGTGGGCAGGCACGCAGAGGGAGCACAAGAGGTGGAAAGCAAGAAAAGAGGAAGACCGGACCAAGGGGAGAGAGCAGATAGAACAATGAGAGGGAGAAGGTTGTGGGAGAGAGAAGCAGGGGGTGGGCTTGCTGGTGAATACACAGTTGCAGTGTATGCAAGAGAGTCATGAAAGAGAGAGGGAGATGGGGCCAGCAAGTTCATTTAAAGTTGATTTAGGGAAATTAATTCACTTGCCTTCTGGGTGTTCTGTTGCTCAGAAATGTGACTGTATATGAATGTTCTTGTCTTCCAGGGTTCATTTATACATTTTTCTGGGGCACATTTTACCTTCTTTGAAATGGGTACACAGAACTCTGCAGCAGAAAGCTTTGGAGTCAAAGGTGTCCCTTTTTTGGTATTCTGCTCTGTTCTTGTTGCTTGTGACTAACCTGCCCCCAACAGCCATTTTGTGACCAGCCACAGCCCTATGGCAACCATGTTCTGTTGCTTTCCAAAATAGTTTTTTGAATTTCCCACAAAACACTCGGAAAGTTAACTGCGTACTGTGCTCTCCCACAATCATGCATACCCAGACCTATTTAATGGGTATGTGTTCGCGCAGTGAGTCTTTTGGAATTATGGCATTTCCCATTAAACTTCAGGAAAATTAATTTCTCCTATGGCTGCAAATCCTCTGGGATGACATGGGCCGCCTCCTCCGAAAACAGATTCGAAAGGAAAACATGACTGTGATATCCAGATGCAAGTCTATGCATTTTCCTGTTTTGAATCTGAACGATGTCTAGAAAGCTATTTGAAAGGCAGTTAAACCACTAATCGTATACAATCTATTTTGTAACGGGGGGGTGATATGTGGTGATAGCAAATTCAGATGGAAGAAGAATATGAAATTCAGATAGCAGCTTGAATGATTTGGTGTTAGCATGGGGCCCAATAACACTACAAAGCTATAAACTCTGTCGATCTAGATTGCCCAGTTAGGTGGCAGAGATGCAATTTGTCTTTTCTGAAGCCGCCTGCTGCTTGCTAGCTCCATCTCCTGTCACAGCCTATTAGCTCCCCGAGAAAATTGGTGGGAAATTGCCTGCAGATTGTAGGAAATTGCATCTCCAGGCCCTGGAAAAAATGTAGGATAGCACAACACTGACCCTCCCAGAGCAGCTATTAATACAGCAAAAGCTGACCTTTGGCTTGGTGTGAAACGGCTTTGCTATTTACTGAATAAAGGCTGTATTATGTGCGGTTGCAGGAAGGTACAAATTATTAGCTAGGCTGGTAGCCACCCTCCTTTGGAAAGCTTTTAAGTGTTAGAGATAGAGACTGCCTCACATCTTGGAAATGGCAGAGAACAGTTGTTTGGGGACTTGAGCATAAAACTTCTTGAAAGGATAGTCGCAAGTATCCTTGTGCTTTTATTACATTTTTTAAAAAGTTTGTAAACAGCTTGGCATCATCATAGCCAAGAGACTGCTGCCCCTTCTCTGTTCTTCTTTTCCTGTTTTGATCTGTACTGCATGATGGAGTGAAAGCATCTGTTTCTGAATGATCAGGATGGTGTTGGCTGATCAACAGAATGAGAAGAACCAGAATTGAATTCAAAGAGCCAGTTTTGGGTTGGTTACTTTTCTATTTTTTACATAGAAAGTAAACATGGGGAGAATGAATGCTTATCTCAGCAGCTCCCCACTGGACACACAAGTTGTTGTTTAGTCATTTAGTCATGTCTGACTCTTCATGACCCCATGGACCAGAGCACGCCAGGCACTCCTGTCTTCCACTGCCTCCCTCAGTTTGGTCAGACTCATGTTGGTAGCTTCGAGAACGCTGTCCAACCATCTTGTCCTCTGTCGTCCCCTTCTCCTTGTGCCCTCCATCTTTCCCAACATCAGGGTCTTTTCCAGGGAGTCTTCTATTCTCCTGAGGTGGCCAAAGTATTGGAGCCTCAGCTTCAGGATCTGTCCTTCCAGTGAGCACTCAGGACACACAAGTAGTGTGATTAAAATGTATATTGGTCTCTGGCATTTAGTCTATAACCATCTTAACTCACGTGAGTCATGAAGTATACTGCATCATCTCTGAATAAGAGGTCAACATTTTCAGGTGGACAGATGTTCATAGTGAACACAAAACCATCTTAACAAAGAAGTGAAAATAAACTAGTAAAAGTAACCCACATTTTGTTGCAAAGAACAATGCACAAAACAGTGTTCTGATAAGTAGACTGCCTTAACACAGTATGAAATGCCTAAATGGGAGGGTTACAAAAGTCATTTAAAATGGTGTGCGCCATGGAACTGAGCAATTCCAAAATCACCTCAGTCTATTGGAAATCTTACTTTTCAGAGAGAGAACTGTTATCAGTGTGCTGTCACAATTTCACATGGGACATAACTAATCACTAGCTTATTTGTCCTATTAACAATGGTACATCATGCAGATTAATGGCACATGTGACTGTGGGAAGGGAAGTTAATAGCTGAAATAGGTATATCGTCAATAATATTTGTAGAGCTACTGAGCAGAGGAGGACATCCACACAGAAGCATCAATTGCTTGAGAACAAGACATTCCAAAGCAAAGATTAACAGAATCCCTCTCTGTTCAGTGGTTTGGTACCCAAGGGTATTGAACACATGACTTGGCTTTCAAAAATGCCCCACACCTACCTCCTAGATGCTGACATATGATTGGCGTGAGTCTGAAGGGTTGGGTTTGTGTTCCTGTGGATGGAGCTCTACGTGCATGCACATATATGTACAAGCTCCCTTCAGACAACTGATGATCATACATGGCCTGGGAGAACTTGGCCAGCAAGTGTGTCTGTGCCTAGGAGGCTAGCAGGACACATTCTTGGAAGCCCAATTGTTCCTACATTCAATACCTATGAGTTCCAAACAGTTGAACCAGGCATAGTCTCAGAGGGGACTTTTATACATTTCTACTCGGCAGTAAGTCCCATTTAGTTTCAGTGGGTTTTATTTTCTGAAAGTGGGTGCAGGATTACAGTGTAAAAAAACAAGTTTGTTGTCTGTTTATCATTGTTTCTTAACCCAAAGCTGTTCAGATAGTGTGAAGGAATGAAACTGTTCCAGCTATTTTGTGTTTTGCTTTGAAGATGTCAAATGGTAGCTTTCAGTCTTAAGGGCTCTTGTGAGGAGGGTCAACTGTTCAACCTAGGAAACTTGACGCCTAATGGGGAAATGAACCTTACAACACAAAATGGGTTGAGGGAGAGAAACAAAGAAATTATGGGAAAGAGTAAACCCAGATATAGCTGTATTGTCCTTCTGGGTGGCCAAGAGTTTTTGCTCTTAAGGAATTAAGACTGAGCTGAAATCAGAAGAGAAGCCATAATGGAGAGAGCTGCAGTGGTCCTGGAATACAGAAGCTAAACCAAAAGTTCTGGAAACCGCTTTACAGTATTGGTAAATATTTGCTTGGGTGGGGAAACTGTGTAGACTAGCTTTAGATAGATGTGCTTCTCTGTATTATTTTCATTTGCACTAAAGGTTAACTGTTACAACTGTTTTACAATGAGATCACCCCCTTCTTAGAAATATATTCACAACAACTTAAAGGTAAAGGTAAAGGGACCCCTGACCATCAGGTCCAGTCGTGTCCGACTCTGGGGTTGCGGCGCTCATCTCGCTCTATAGGCCAAGGGAGCCGGCGTTTGTCCGCACACAGCTTCCGGATCATGTGGCCAGCATGACAAAGCCGCTTCTGGCGAACCAGAGCAGCGCACGGAAACGCCGTTTACCTTCCCGCTGGAGCGGTCCCTATTTATCTACTTGCACTTTAATGTGCTTTCGAACTGCTAGGTGGGCAGGTCACAACAACTTAGGGCCTTTCAAAAAACTGGATTTGTTTTTGCTTTGCTTTACATGAAGCCCCTGAGTCTAATTGCTCTTCTACAGGACTCCAGTAAAAAGAGTGAGCTGGATCAGAAGGTAAAACCCAGAAAGGGCTGCTTTGAGTAGAAGCAGCCAGAAAATAAAGATAGCCACTTGGTGGCTGCAGGAAAGACCAAGGAAGGGTGGAGAAGGCTTTGTTAGTTTGTTTACTCATCTCTCCCCGCTTTCATGGTGCAGATTACAGCCCTGCCTGTCTCTAATGGGCTGAGAATCTGTGGAGCAAGAGCTTGTGGAAGGGGTCTACTTAAACCTTTTCCTCTGGTCTTTTTCCAGCTGAAAACAATCCCCTCCCCAAATAGCTTTTTCACATTTGCTAGGGAAATAAAACAGCTGTGCTGTTCTTCCACTCAAGACTTCCATCCCACCCAGGCTCTGTGTTGTTTAAAAAAAGAAGAAAAAAGATGGAAAATCTAGCATATGTTTGAGCCTTAGAAGTTCTGCTCAGAATAGACCCACTGAAATTAATGAACTCAAGTTAGTCATTTCTGTTTATTTCAATGAGTCCACTCAGACGATGCATCATGCTCCATATACTACTTTGTCTGTAAATCACAATCTTTCGAATTGATGCAGGGTAGATACCACTTGATCTAGAAATGACTGAGCTACTGCTGTATATTACAGGAATACTTCTAGGCTAGTTTTAATTTTTTTTCAGTGGAGAATATTCTATTGAACTATATACCTGCAGTATGGAAATGATCAACGGGACAACGAAAATGGATTTTACGTACCCTAATGGTGGCCAAGAGGCTGATATTGATGAATTGGAAAAATAAAGATATGATACCCTTTAATCAATGGATTGGCAATATGACATCACTCGCAACCTATGAACGGACTGCTTACAGGTGCAGATTCTGTATGGATAAATACGATAATATTTGGAAGGGATTAATACAAAATGTAGAAGGCTATTAACATAAGTATTAGGATAATAACACTATACCAATTTATATAAGATTGTATGGGAATATCATATATTCCATTTTTGCATATTCTTTTTTATATTTATCTTGGTTCTTTTTTCTTCCTTACTTTTCCTTCTTTCTTCTGTATCGCTTTATTTCTTTTAGTTGACATCACTTCAATAAAATATAAATAACATAAAAGGAAAACTTCTAGGCTGCTATGATAGTTACCATGTGGGCCAATTAACAACCATGAGTCAGGATTCAAATATGTGATATTAGCCACCCTAGTAGGATTAATCATACCCCCCCCCCCCCGAGAAATGTGCCAGATTTCTCATTTCCATTTCGGAATGGAAATGTGAGCATTCCCTTGGTTCCCCCCCCCCAAGAAATTCTCCCCAACCCCAAATGGCTAATTATGAGGAGATGGTTGTTATGGCTATGACTGCCGAGCATGGTCTGTGTTCACTGTCAATAGGCCCTTCTCTGTTTAACTTTACAAAACACGTGGTCAGGATGTTTTTGTGTTCTGTACACCGTTTTTGAATGCTTGCTCTCTCTCAGTGGGTTTCCAGATGAGGAAACCAGATGTCTCTGTTTCTCCTAGCTTTTCAGATTATTCCACTGGTGGTGGTGGTGAGCAATCTATAGAACAGAATATCATTTCTTCCCCTCACATGAAACCATACACTGTAATGAGAGAACAACATTGCTGCTTCAAGAAAACAAATGCATTATCTAGGCCTTCCTCAAATCCACTATAACTGTAGCTTTTAACACACTGACAAATGTTTGAAGATGTCTCTCCTCTGCTGTTTTTTATAAATAGCCAAGGAACTGAAGGCACCTTACTGTAAGCTGCTACCAGCTACAGCCATGATGTCTGGCTGAGTATGGACACTTCGGCATAGTGATTTTGAGAGATGCTGTCAAAATTCTCCTGAACCAGACTCAGAAATTGACTTTGGAAGCTCTATGTCAAGGCCGGGGTACCTTTTTCAGCTCGAGGGCTGCATTCCACCCCAGACCACCTTTTGTGGGGCTGCATCCCAGTGGTGGGTGAGGCCAAACACCTCTCCCTTCCGCAAGGCAAGCCAAGAGTATTATCACAGTTGAAGGAGGCATTGCAGCCGGATGAAATCATTAGATTGGAGTCAGTCGCCTGGGCAGAGTCCTGTGGACCAGATAGAGATGCCCAGAGCGCTGCATTCTTGGACTTGAGGTTCCTTATCTCTGCTCTGAGACTTGAAGTCTAAAAGCCTGCCCTGAACAAGAGCCAAGCTTTTAAGGCCTTCAGGTTCTCCACTTGGGATCAAAATCTTCACTGGGAAATTTCCTATTTTCTCTTGCGGGTTACTGCATCTTTCCCTTCTCCCCTCAGATAGCAGCTCATAGAAAACACACCCAAAAGAGAGAGAGAGAGACAGAGAGAGAGAGAGAGCGAGAGAGATGCTATAAGCGTACAGAACCCCCAAAAAGAAAACATGCCCACCTTTCCTTTCTCTTTGAATTACTTCCAGACCTCCATCTTTTAATGCATTTCCCCCCTTTCAATGCTTTGTGCCGTTTCGTGGCTGTATCCCAAAATACTTGAAGAAATGGAAATGGATTAATACTAAAATTCACATTCTAGGATTGTGGAAAAACGCAAGTTTTAACTTCTGCAAACTGCATGCATGTACATGTATACACACCCATAAAGACACCTGTGGATGAGGAAAGGGGAAGAGGTTATAGGGGGAAAGTTTAAGTGAGTTCCCAGCTAAAAAGCAAAGTAAGGCTTTTCAAAGAGGGCGTGATCTCATTTGCCCTTTGTGGCCATGGCTTGCATTGGTTGTCACAGGTGCATTATTGGGATGGGGATTGGGGGTGCCTTTCTTTGCCTTGTGAATATTTGAATGTTAGAAATGGGCATGTGTCCACCTCCCTCTCCTATGAAGAAAATAGTGACCTGCTATTTTATTTCTGCAGTGTGCTACAGTCTGTGTTTATAAAAAGTGTTTCACACTGTGCTACTACTTTAAAGTCCTGAGGTTGATCCATAGCAATTTCCCACATTTTTGGAGCAAAGCCTTGAAAAGATGCCTCAAGCAAGACATTCAATCAAAAATAAAACATGCCAGTTATTGACTGTGTCTCCAGCTCCTTGGGGTCGGGTGGGGGAGCTTGCTGCTACACTAGTCTGAAGAAACCCATGTTATCAAAACCAAAATGAAAGAAAGCAGAAATTAAAGATAGGGGCTTTGTCTGGGCGTCCCACAGCAAGAGAGAGAAAGAGAGAAAACACATTTCACTCTTCCTACAGAGATTCTTTTTCTTATGCCATAAAGGCTCAGGCAATGATCTAGAGACTCTCTTCTGACTGTGGAAACAGGGTGCTATGTATTTTTCCTCCTATGACCACATCCAAACAATCTAGTCTACCTGTAGAAGCCATTCTCTTACCTCTGGGTGAAAATGTCACGTCCCTGCCTATACAAAGTTTTCTGGCCTGTGTTTATCTGTGTCACACCTTGGCCAGTGACCTTGGAACTATTGCAGATCCAAAAAAAAAAAAGTTTTTTCCTCATGGCCAGACAAGATGGGACAGGACACCTACATGTATTTTGTGCACTTTATCTGTTCCATTTGCACACAAATCAGGGGAGGACATATATTCTTTACCCACCCCAGAAAAGGAGCATGCAGGGAGGGGAGATAAAATGCTCCCTCATGCCCTTTGAGCTTAATAATAATAATAATAATAATAATAATAATAATAATAATAATAATTTATTTGTACCCCACCCATCCGGCTGGGTTTCCCCAGCCACTCTGGGTGCCTTCAAACAAATATTAAAATACATTAAAATGTCACACATTAAAAACTTCCCTAAAAAGGGCTGCCTTTAGGTGTTTTCTAAATGCCAGGTAGTTGTTTATCTCTTTGACATCTGGTGGGAGGGCGTTCCACAGGGCGGGTGCCACTACCGAGAAGGCCCTCTGCCTGGTTCCCCGTAGCTTTGCTTCTCGCAGTGAGGGAACCGCCAGAAGGCCCTCGGCACTGGATCTCAGTGTCTGGGCAGAACGAAGGGGGTGGAGGCTTACCTTGCTTTCCTCCATTGCTTTAGGAATTCCCCACTCTCACCTGGTTCTGACACTGGAAAAGCTGGGTAGAGGTAAATTTGCTAAAAGCAATGAGTGCTGTAAGGTCAGTAGGAGTACAATTGATTATTCTTGTCAGGCTCCTGATGAAGTAGACGAGGGGAAACCAAGGTGGTGTCTTCCAGATCATGCTGGATTACAGCCCGCGTCAGCTCTGGCCATGTTGACTGGGGCAAATGGTGTTCAGCAACATCTGGAGGGCACCATGTTGGCTACCTGTGGAGCAGATACATGAATAAAATGCACCAGCCTGCCATGTCATATCTGGGCCTGCATAATGCTAAACCATGGTTTATTAAACTGTGGCTTAGTGTTTATTAAAGGTTGCTCATTAACCAAGATTTCAAGTCATTAAAAAAACAACACTTTATTTAATGTTAACCACAGTTCAGCGTTACAGCTGGACCTGGACCTTCTCTTTAACTATGGTTAAGGATCTGCCACCATCCAAAAGCTCTAGACCTGTGAAAGAAAAGTGGCCGAAAAGTCAAGCCACGATCAAGACTCAGTCACTTGCTAGTCTATTCTGTAATATCATAAACCAGGGTTTAAGTGATCATATGCCAAACACATCTTCTTTAACTATGATTAACTGTAGTTGACGTTAACCCTGGTTTAGCATTATGAGTGAACCAGACCCTGGTTTGGACCTATGGGCTGTGAATGTCCTATGCTAGAGCAAATGTTCCTGCTACTCTTTTCCTAATCACGGAGGAACGTTTTGCACATCTTAAATGTTTTAAGTGTTACAACTGTGTGTCGTATTCATCAAATAGTGAAAAAGAGAAACCAATCCTAGCTGAAGTTCAGTAACCCTAAAAGATATGTCAGGATAAAATAATAAATAAATAAATTCCTTCCAGTAGCACCTTAGAGACCAACTAAGTTTGTTCTTGGTATGAGCTTTCGTGTGCATGCACACGAAAGCTCATACCAAGAACAAACTTAGTTGGTCTCTAAGGTGCTACTGGAAGGAATTTATTTATTTATTATTTTGTTTTGACTATGGCAGACCAACACGGCTACCTACCTGTAACTGGAGATATGTCAGGGTTCACTTTCTTTCCTGAAAGGCTGCTTTCACATATTATGACTGATTCACCCTGCTTTCATTTGTAGTTAGATTTACACTTTGCTCCTTTTCGTGCTGCTCAGTGAAGTGTCTTTAATCTCTGTTGGCTATATTTGTATTCAGCTCTTCTGTCAAGTAGCTCAAAGAAGCATTTTAGCCTCACAACTCCTTTTTTTGAAGTCAGTTCCGGTGTGTGAATGAGTAATTTGTCCAAGGTTGCCTGGTAGGCTTTATAATTGAAGTGAGATTTTAATATTGGTTGCCCACTTCCAAACCTGCTTTAGCTACTACTTCACAAGACTAGATTACTGCAATGTGCTCTTTGTGGGGCTGCCCATGGCACTGGTCTGAAAGCTCCAGTTAAGAGAGGAATGCTGATGGGAGCAAATAACAAGCAGCATGTAACATCTTTGCTAAAATATCTGCACAGTCTGCCCATGTGCTACTGAGCCAGGTTGAAGGCTCTTGTAGTACTATACTAAGCCCTGTACAACTTGGGTCCAGGATGTCTTCAGGACTGCCTGAATCCTTATATCCCAACTCAAACACTGAGATCATCTGAAGAATTGCAACTAGCTGTCCCCCATGAGTGACCACAACCAGAATTTGGGCATTTAGAGCTGTCAGTCGCAGGCTGTGGAACACACTTTCAGCAAAGATTTGGCAGGCACCCTCAAAGTTGATTTTCAGATAAGCTCTTTTTATGTAAAGTGGCCAATATAACTGTTTAAGGGGTTTTTTTTTGGAGGGGGGGAGCCATTTTAATGTTTGTTTGTTTTTACAGTTTTTATGGTGCGTTGTATTTTATTGCATATATTGGGTGGCAGTCAACTAAATTTTACTTGGAGTAGACCTATTAAAATTAATGGACCCAGTTTAGTCATGATCGTTAATTTCTATGAGTCTGCGCTGAATAAAACTTAGCTGAATACCACCATGTTGTACACCACCATGTTATGTTGTATGAATTGGCACATATAAATACAACTAAAATGCATAGTGAAGTCTGGCTATTGAACCTTGTAGTGACTACTGCCTTTAAAAATGTCTGGCCTTGGTAAAGCTGAAGAGAAACCACTGAGACGGCCTCTCTGTATATTCAGTGTGCCTCTTATATGCAAGGAAGAATCTCTTCAGTCTTAGCTGGTTGTAGATTCTGTGATGGGACATCAAAGCTAAGGTGTTTAGGGCCCAATTTAAGAACACAAGAGCAGCCTTGCTGAACCATACCCATCTCGTCCAGCATCTTGTTTCTGTCCGTGGCCAACCGGGTGCCTATGCAAAACCCAGACAGGGCACAAGGGCAAGGCTTTATCTTCCATTAATGTGTCTAGTTCCAGTTTAAACCCATCTAAGTTGAGGGCCACCACAACGATTTGTGGTGGAGAATTCCATAGCTTCACTTTGCCCCATGTGAATAAACTCTTCCTTTTGTCTGTCCTGCATCTCCCACCCTTTCATTTCATTGGGCCATGGGTTCTAGCACTGTATATGAGAGATTTAATACTTTATAAATTGTGAATTCCTATATGAATGCTGAACCCTATGAGCTTTGCTACTTAGATGGCTTAAAGATACAGTGTTTTACCTCAGGTGGTTGAACCACAGGAAAAACCAGCCCTCTTCTGAAGTAAGCCACCCACCGCTGGATTACCTAGAATGTATAGAAAAGTGTGACTGGGCCCAGAAAGTTTAAAATATGGTTTAAGAGGAAATACGGCACATCATTTTGTGTTGTAGACACAGCTGAATAAACTGCTCTAGGAGTGTTAAGGGCCACTACAATGTCAACAGAAAACAGCAGTGACCTGCACTGTATGCTTGAGACACAATAAATACATTCTTTCATGCTGTTGTTTGCCTTTCTGCTGAATCAGGTCACCATAAAGCACCGTGGGTATTCTTGGCATACCAAAAAAGTCAACCTAATTTTCCATATTTACACTTTCCAGAATTGTGTTTGAAATGTTTCAACTGGTGTTGTCAAAAGTGTATCTGTTGTAAGTTATGCTGTTGGCAGAACATCCATGAAATATAGCAGTTTGAGCAACTGCAGCCGAGCTCTAAGTAGATGGTAATTGCCCAAACTGGCATAGATCACTGTTGAGTCTCATTGAATTCTTATGAAAGGCTTAGCAAAGATTCATTACATATTTTATGATGTTGCACTTTGCTCTTTCTTCTAACACTGCCAACATATACATAAGATATTCTTATGAGTACATGTCTGTACCTACAGTGCTATTCTTCTAACTGTTGTCAGTTTCCAGTCTTGGTATATGACATAAACCAATTTGGAATCTCCACTGGTGGTATTGAGAAGTCCACCTAGAGATCATGATCTGGAACATCAATGTGATGTGATGGTGACGTAATTTGGGAGCTGCTTGGACAGTTCTGGAACAAACCATCTTTTTCTTCCATGAAGTGACCTTCAGCCAACTACTCTGGGCTGCCACAAGCATTCAAGCAAAGGTGATTATATAACCAAGCAGTTCTCCATGCACATTTACAAAAAAGATTGTGAACACATTCCTGGCCTTGAAGCTTTTGGCAAGTAGGGCTACAGTCTCCTTGATTGTGTAAACTGTTGTTTCCCCCTGGGGCAGGAGGAGGTGGAAACAGCAGTGAGCACTCCCAGGCCCTGGCAGAGTATCCGTTCTTGCCAGAGGTTGGAATGAACAACTCCAGAATTTCTGGGCAGGAAGCTGATGTTATGCATACCATTTTCCCTAAAGAGAAGGACTTCCAAGAAGGATCAGCCAGGGATTCTGGGACTTGTAATTCTAGTATCAATTTATTCTATTCTGCTGAGACTTGAGGCTCTCAGTGGAGGTGGTAACAAGCTTGTTTAATTAATATCATACCAGATAAAAAAACTTTTCTGGTATGATCATGTCAAGTAAAGTCTCATTGAGCAGATTTGAATCAAGTAGAGTCAGATTCAGGGGCACGTGGTTTGATTAGACAAGATAGTGATAATACAGTCCATAGCTGTATTCGTTGTATACATATGATTGCATTTCATCTGACCCATCTACTGCAGTTAGTAAGTTTGCTGATGACACCACCATAATGGGTTTAATTACAGGCAGAGGCGAATCTGCGTACAGGGGGGAGGTTCAAAAGGTATCCACATGGTGCTCAGAGAACAATCTGCACCTAAACATTGGCAAGACAAAGGAGATGGTGTTGGACTTCCAGAGGAAGAGAGGGGAGCTAGCCCCGTTGTATATCGGGGGGGGGGCTGTGTGGAGAGACTCTCTTCCTTTAAATTCCTGGAAGTCCAACTTAGTGAAGACCTTACTTGGAAGGTCAATACAGCCCAGGTGGTTAGGAAGGCCCAACAGCGACTTCATTTCCTTAGGGTCTTGTGAAAGAACAATGTTAGACAACAACTGATGATTTCCTTCTATCGGTCCACGATAGAAAGTGTTCTCTCATACTGTATTACAGTGTGGTACACTGGTTTGACAGCCATGGACAGAAAGTCCCTACAGAGGGTGGTGAATACAGCACACAACATCATGGGCTGTCCCCTGAGTCCACTAGAGTCATCGCAGGAGACCGTTGCCTCAGAAGAGCGAGGAACATTCTCAGGGATGACTCACACCCTGGCCAGCACCTTTTTAGTCTCCTACCCTAGGGCAGGAGATATAGAAGCATGATAAGCCGCACCAACAGGTTAAAGAACAGTTTTTACCTGTGGGCCGTGAGGCTGCTGAATGGAAGACAGCAACATTGCAGCTGACGTTTGGGGTTGGTGGTCGCACAACAGCATATAGAGTGTAACAAGGACTGAGGGATTGTGGGGGGAGGGGGGCTCGTTTAATCTCACTGTAAACATATGGTACAGTGACAATAAAGTATTTCTATTTCTATAAGCCTTATCAGGACCAAGAAAAGCTCCCAGTGAACTCTTCTGGCTGTGGCTTTCTTCTTGTTACAGGTTACGAAGAAATGTTGCCTAAGCAAAGAACTGGGTCTTATGAAGGCTGCTATTCTGCACTTGGCCCCACCTCCCCACAGGATCTGGCTCTTGTTTAGTTCTATAACTGATGGTTTCTGTAAGGTTGGGGATATACAGACACTACTGGGGATTGATCCCTGGAGTCAGAGGACAGTGGAAGGGTCGCATCCTCAGGATGGGAGAGCAAAAGAGGTGCTGGATGTCCCCCTGGAGTGCAGCAGCCTGTATCTCTTCCTCACCCAAGTCTAAGACATTGCAAGGGCTTTGTTTTGGAGGTCATTAACACAGTCCAGGCTGATAACTGACAACCACTCTCTTGTTCCCAAGAGTAAGTTTCTGGGCCACACTCCAAACCCTACTTGCTTACTTTCTGTAAGCCCAAGGGCAGCCAACATGGTGAACTGAGGTCCTTATGTTACTGGATCCCAACTCCCATCAGCCTCAGCCCCAGCATGGCCTATAATGAGAGCTACACCTGGGGGGTGTACGGCATTGGCTAACCCTACTCTAAGCAGTGAAGACTGTAAATATAGCGTGACTGTCCATTAGGTCTAACATCTATAGTTTGCCATTTCCAGGCTAAGCATTAGTAAGTGTTCAAAAGGAGACCATCCTAGATTGCTGCTGTGTTAAATGCAACAGTACTAAGATATACATGGAAGTTCTGGATGACTGACAGCAACAAAATACCTAGCAGTTTGCCAAAACCTAACACACATGGTCGCATTTTATGTGTGCTTCAAAATGCAAATGGTCTCTAGTGAATTCATTAGAGCCACATTACCGTTTTTTCCCTAGCATAACTTTAGTGTGTAGGTTAAATTTTTGAGTGTCAAGCCATATCCTTTATAACAAAAATCATATGTTTTAGATTAAGCAGTTCAAAGTCAGCAACTCCTTCCCCCAAATTTAGTTTATCTTTTCTAAATTAAGCCCAGGCCTGGGCACTTAAATTATGGGATACACTGTGCCAGGTCTTCGTGCACTTTTCTGTGCACATAATAATGTGTAATGAGTGCAATAAGGCTATTGACAGGGATAATTATGGCCATGACTGGTATGAGAATAGCATGGCCATTTCCAGACTGAGTCGTACCTTCCATAGGAATAAAATAAGATAAATATGGATTTATTAACTGTGGAAAGAAATAGGGCTGGAATTACTTGATGGCAGCAAGTAAGAAATGATAATTCTAGGTGCTTAGTTATAACTACTGCCATAGCAGAAATCCCTTGGGGCAGATCCAGTATTGCACTGGTTTTTATTATATCTACACTGATTTTCTGGTATATATAAGTATTAGAGCTGAGTTAAAGCTGGGCAGGGGATCTCACAACATTTTTCGGTAGGGTGTGTATATCTTAATTCCAATAACCTCCTCCCACCCCTGGCTGCTACAATGATTCAGTGGGCAGGTTCCATTCAGTGCTTTTAAGCAAGGTAATTGGTTATGTATATCCTGGGCTGAAAAAGTGATGGGAAAGTGCACAACCAAACCCTGATTGACTTTATTTAGTGAGTTTAACTGATAGCTTTAAATCAATGTAAATCATCACATTCAGTGTGTATTCCCTGCGACCACTTGAGAAGGAATGAACCAGAGAGATTAAGAAAATAGTGCTGGGGGGGGGGGTAAATAAGTGTTGACAATTATGAATAACAGTGGGGAAAGAAAAAATAATAATAATAAAAAACATTCCTTCCAGTAGCACCTTAGAGACCAACTAAGTTTGTTCTTGGTATGAGCTTTCGTGTACATGCACACTTCTTCAGAAAGGTAAGATTTGGGGCCTTCTCCCTCTCCAAAGTCACTACTTTCAAGGGGGAAAGTGAATCACCTCAGCCATACTTTGTATATGTGATCATATTAGACCACAGACTGATTTAATATGGTCCCAAGTAGCACACAGAAGATTGCAGCCATCATTGTAACTAAACTGCAGCGCACTGTTCTCTTTTCTCCTTCTAAGTCTAGCACCAGAAATTCCCCAAGTACAATTTACTCCCTCTGCAAAAGTGTGGGAGCACCTCAATGGAATTAAAGGCAATTTGGTATCAATTGGATTACTATATATTTGATACTACTATATATTTGCTGCTGGAGGAGACTCTTGAGAGTCCCATGGCCTGCAAGAAGATCAAACCTATCCATTCTTAAAGAAATCAGCCCTGAGTGCTCACTAGAAGGACAGATCCTGAAGTTGAGGCTCCAGTACTTTGGCCACCTCATGAGAAGAGAAGACTCCCTGGAATAGACCCTGATGTTGGGAAAGATGGAAGGCACAAGGAGAAGGGGACGACAGAGGATGAGATGGTTGGACAGTGTTCTCGAAGCTACTAACATGAGTTTGGCCAAACTGCGGGAGGCAGTGAAGGATAGGCGTGCCTGGCGTGCTCTGGTCCATGGGGTCACGAATAGTCGGACATGACTGAACGACTGAACAACAAATATATTTGCTGTGGCAAAATTGATAAAACGATGCAGGTGATAAGTGCAGAAAAGTACATTTTATTTAACACTTTGCAACTTTTGCAGCCCTTCATCTGAAAATGGATGCTGTTCTAGGTATAAATTCTTCCCTGGTGTTCTTCAGCACTCGAGGAACACTGTAGTTCCTGTTATTATTACAGGCTGATAGCCAATGGAGTCCATCCACCAGTGGAATGGAGACGTTTTTCTTCCCCTCTCAGGACACTGAATTTGGTTGCCACAATTTTTATTAAGGCCGTCACTTTTTCATATCAACTATTGTGTGCCTATCTTTAGCTTTCAGAACCAACATCTTTTCAGAGTTGGTTATTATCTCTCATTGGTTTGCAACATAACTGCTGGAAACTCCTCCTAACTTACCCTCTATCGAATTACACTTCTGTAGGGCCAAATTAAGTTTAATCACAGATTTTCCCTTTAGTACACAATTTCCCTTTTAAAAATAGCCAGCCTGGGAAATGGGGCTGATTGAGAACAGGATCTTGGTATGGAGGAGGGGTCTGCTATGTGCTTCATGAGCTACCTATTTCATCTAACAACATGATTAGCATCATATTTAGGGTTCCCCCCTCCATATCATGAGGGAAAGCCCATAGACTCCCAAGTTTCCCTCAACAAATCCTGCCACCTGTGACTAGTTGCTTTTATCTCTGACATCACCACTGATCTTTGCCTCCACTCGTTGTTCCATCTTTTGCGGGGATGCTGACAACATGTATTTCTGTGGAGCTGAAATTTGTTTCTGGTTTCTGTCCGTTTGCTGTCAAAACAACAGTTAAGGAGTCAGGGGCCAGGCCACGAAGATGTGTTTGTTGAAATGTACCGTCACCACCCTGTCCCATTTGGGTCTGTCTACTTGTATTCTGAGTTCAGATAATGAAACAACAGCTCACAAGGTCAACATGTAGGAGCCTTGCTTGGCATTAGGATTCCTCATACAGTACTAGAAAAAAACAGTAAACCCAAAAAGTTGTTCTTAGTGAATCTTGACAATGGTAAAGAAGCAGAGACAGAAGCAGTTGGACTCTTATAAGGCTACACCTGAAATTTCCCACTGGAGCAGATAAGTTTTAGCTGCCAAGTACAAGGAGTGACTGGACCAGGTAAGTTTTCTTAAGAAGGTTGTTCCACTATCTCAGAGCTACCATATAAACTGAGCCACGTGCCACAGTGTGTTGGGCATGCAACAGCAGATCATTTCTTTAGTGGAGGCCATTCTTGGTCATACATTTATACCACTTTTAAGAGTCCTGGCTTCCCCAAAGAATTTTGGGAACTGTGGCTTGTTAGAAGTGCTAAGAGCTGTTAGGAGACATTAACAGAGCTATAATTCCCAGGACCCTTAAAATCCAGTCCCATAATTTGACACCCACGACTGTCAAAGTGGCATAACAGTGCTTTAATGGATGGTGTGGGTGTGACCAAGGTCAAATACGGCTTTCTAGGACAAAATCATTTATTTGAATTTACCCAGAAAACAAATCAATGGCCAATGAATGTGGTAATATTCAGAGAGATATATTTTTAAAAATTGCTCCACTTACTGAGATTTCTGAAATGCTTTCAAAGGAAGCCCCAACCGAATTCAGCACACATCATAGTAATCTCAATTGGAAATAACTAAGAATGGACAATGGACTTAATGGCTGCATTGCGTCATGGACAAAATTCTATGGGGTTGAATGCCAACGAGGGAATGGAACAAGGCTGGTAAATGATGCCGTCTTAGGAAGAGGGGTGTCACCTGTGGAAAGGCTTTGTTTGGGGAGAACCTTGAGGGCTAGATAGAGAGGCATGGATGGCCACATTTGTTCTCCCCTTCTGATTTACTGCATGAATGACAAAGGCCTGGTCTGGCTTCTTAAGCACAGCAGGTGCACCAAGCTTAGCTGGTAAAAGGTATTACACACACACACACATATATATATAATCATTTTCATTAAATTTCCAAATTAACAAACCAATCAAAGCCATATTAAATATTCCAAATTATACATATACATATAAAATAATCCAAATATTCTGCCAAATTATAATTCATTTTTTTGGCGGACTTCCCATGCTTCAAGGTTTGGAGGGCCCTAATCTCATCTCAATTTTGCTGCATTTTATATTCATTTCCAATAGTTCCTTTAATTCTTTCTGTTGTTTTTTTGCCATATCATTTTCTTAACCATTGCTGCAGTTGAAGCACAGGTGGTCAGAGCTGGTCCTACCATTAGGCAGAGTGAGGCAGTCACCTCAGGTGGCAAATGATGGCGTCCCAAGTGAGTCAGAAATTCTCTAACTGAGCTTTTCTTTCCAGAATGAAGGAAGCCCACAAACAAAACTGGGGACAACAGCACCCCTCCCCCACTGCTGATATTCCAGCTGCTGATATTCAGAGGCACGGTGCTTCCAACAGTTTAGGCAGGACATACCGTACCCATCATGGCTGATAGCCATTATTGTAGCCTTGTTGTTGTTATTTAGTAGTTTAGTCGTGTCCAACTCTTCGTGACCCCATGGACCAGAGCATGCCAGGCACTCCTGTCTTCCACTGTCTCCCACAGTTTGGTCAAACTCATGTTGGTAGCTTCAAGAACACTGTCCAACCATCTTGTCCTCTGTCATCCTTCCCCTTGTGCCCTCAATCTTTCCCAACATCAGGATCTTTTCCAGGGAGTCTTCTCTTCTCATGAGGTGGCCAAAGTACTGGAGCCTCAGCTTCAGGATCTGTCCTTCCAGTGAGCACTCAGGCATGATTTCCTTTACAATGGATAGGTTTGATCTTCTTGCAGTCCATGGGACTCTCAAGCGTCTCCTCCAGCACCATAATTCAAAAGCATCAATTCTTCGGTGATCAGCCTTCTTTATAGTCCAGCTCTCACTTCCTTACATTACTACTGGGAAAACCATGGCTTTAACTATATGGACCTTTGTCGGCAAGGTGATGTCTCTGTTTTTTAAGATGCTGTCTAGGTTTGTCATTGCTTTTCTCCCAAGAAGCAGGCGTCTTCTAATTTTGTGACTGCTGTCACCATCTGCAGTGATCATGGAACCCAAAAAAGTAAAATCTTTCACTGCCTCCATTTATTCCCCTTCTATTTGCCAGGAGGTGATGGGACCAGTGGCCATGATCTTAGGTTTTTTGATGTTGAGCTTCAGACCATATTTTGCGCTCTCCTCTTTCACCCTCATTAAAAGGTTCTTTAATTCCTCCTCACTTTCTGCCATCAAGGTTGTATCATCAGCATATCTGAGGTTTGAGGATAAGGTTGTAGCCTTATCCTACATGAATTTATTTTAAAGTCATCCAAGTTGGTGTTCATTACATCTTATGGGAGGAAATTCTATTACCAGTAGTTATGCACTGTGTGAAGAAGGGCTTCGTCATTCCACTTATTTCAATATTCCCAAGTTCTAGTATTATGACAGAGGGAGAAAAACTTCTCCCGATCAATTTTCTCCTGGTTACCATCTCTTTCTCACTCATTTCCCCATAGGCTGGAGAAGAAAGGGAGCATGGAGACAGGCCAGCCTAATACAGCTAAGCTGTTATTTTTCTCAATTCAGATCAAAGTTGGTTTGGCAGAAACACATCAACATGCAGTATTTAATAAGAAATGGCAGGATAGGTATTGATTGGGGCTAACTTTTTGTATATAACACTTCCAAAACCAATGGTAGGAGCACATGGGATGCAGAGTAAATGGGAATGTGTACAGAGCCAGAAAACCTTACCAGATGTCAGGAAATGTCCTACTCACAAGTAGGACCTTGGCAGAAACACATGCCCAACTGGCATGTTTCCTCCCTCCTGGACGATCGTTCGGGAGCTTCTTAAGCATTCCATAGCCCGAACATCACAGCGACCGATGCCAGAAGACATCAGCACATTTAGGGATCCGCAGAGGTTTGCTCAGCTTGCTCAGTATGTTGGCTAATCCACTTTATTTACATATAAACACACATGGAGCACTTCAACATGGCTCCCTCTCTCTCTAGCATCAAACAGCAAAGCAAAAGAACAAAGGACAATATTCGCACTTCGGGGAACACAGTAAGACAAACATCCTGTCTTCCGTCACTTCCTACTTCCCACTCTGTGGAATGAAAACACTGTCATGTGACAGACAACAATCCCATGACTGCACACAGGGAATGAATCTCCAACACTAGATAGGCTCTGTAGTTATGCTTGCCTTTCAATCAGGACCTGCCTCCCTTGGTCCCCTGAGAGAGTCTGAGATGCTGACTAGAAGGCAGACACACATCGGTGGAGGCTTGGCAGTTCGGGTTCAGACTGTGTTTCCTCACCCCTTCTGTACAGTCAAAAACTCTATTTCTAGCTTTCTGTTATTTCTCTTGTCACTTAAGGCCCAAACAAGTGGATGAGGTGGGAAAACTGAGTGATGCCATTTCAGATTGTTTGAATATTCCCTCGATACAAAAAGCGTATGGAAAAGTAACAGTCAGAAATAAATGTCCAAGCGTAGTTCCCCAACATCCTAGGTTTTCTATACATAGGAATATATTTTCATGTGAATCATCTGCAGTTCAAAGTGGCATAGTCCAGACACAGTTTTACTGATGCTATTTGTGAAAACCAGTCTTTGGAGTCTGAATAGTCTCTGCAAGTGCTCCTTGAATGCCAGTTTTCTTTCTTTGTCAATTTTCTATGGGGGGGGGGGATAGACCGTTCACTCTATGTAAGGGGGCTGATCAGACCCTCTGTGTGAGGTCCTTGGCAAAATAATCCCACTCCAAAGATCTAGGTGGCTGGAATTCCCCACCCTCTGCTTTTACCTCCTTTAATACAAATCCTTAAGCATTAAGTGAGGCAGAAAATGAGTCTACTCTACATTTATCTTGCTGAATGGCAGCCAACTCCAGCCTAATCTTTCAACATATATTTGTTGAATGAATAAACAGATCCCATAAGCTGTTCGGTAGGTGGGTTTCAAAAGGTGTCTGCCTGTGTTGGATTTTTACTGTTTTTTGACCAATTTGTTTGTGATTGTAGAATAATTGATATCCCTGGAATTAGTGTGAAGGAATCCATTGCAGTGGGGCTCCCTTAAGCACTGACTGAGTGTCATATAACAACAACAACAACAACAACAACAACAACAACAACAACAACAACAACATTAGTAGTGGTGATAATAATGATGATGATGATGATGATGATGATGATGATAACAATAATAATAAAAAATTAAAACTTGCCTTGTTTCCTCCCTCAGTAGAATTGCTATAATCCACTCTCTTCTGGAATAGAAGAGATTTTGTTAGTAAATATTGAACTGGCTTCAGAACTAGCTTTCACGTGTAGCTATATCACTGGATCTATCTCTAAATTATTTTTGTGCTGCTACTGTAGTTCTAGGGAATCCAAAGTGTTTATGTATTCTCACTTTGATAACAAGGAACGAACATCTTCATCCAACCTTGAAGTTGAGGGAGCATTGAAGATTGTTGCCATTGGGTACCCGTTGACAACCAAAGAGCTCGCCACCTACCCAAGACAACTTCATGAGTTAGTCCTCTTTGCTACTACAGCCATTCCCAGGATCACTTCACCCACTGCCCTCTCCCTTCCCAGGCTTAATCCATGGGCAAGGAGCAGCAGCAGCAGAAGAAGAAGACAAAGCTGACCTGCTCTTGATTCTGGTCACAAGCATTTTAGCAGGGGTGCTTGCTCAGATCCTCACCTTATTCATAGTTGGAACCATTTCCCTTGACTTCCACATGCAATTCAGATCAAGAACCTAGCACAGGAGTAAGAGAAACTCCCATGCCCCCCATGTCACCAGTGATCATGGATGACGGGAGTAGAATTGCAGAGTTGGAAGGGACCACAAAGGTCATCTAGTCCAACCCCCTGCAATGCAGGGTTCTTTTGGTCCAACACAGGGCTCAAACCCATGACCCCAAGATTGAGTCCCATTCTCTACCAACTAAGCTTGTACAAATCAGCTTCTTGTGTTCCTAATTGTTTCTGCCAAGTCCAGAAGCTTGGTGACATAAATAACAAGAGAAGAAACCAACTCACTCAGAGACCAGATAAAAATAAGATATTTCTACATGTTATATAATCAATGCAGTTGCTGTGAGTTCACTGGTGTTTAGGGTAAGCAACAGTGTGCACATAGCTTTTGTGTTTGCTTTGTAAAGCATGGAGCCATCATTTTCCCATGTTATATTCATTTATGTACTCTATCAACATCTGCATGTACATGTGGTAGCTTCTTAAGCACAGTAAAGAAACACATATCTATCACACAGCCATCTCCAGGTACATCATTATCTCCCATAAAAAAAACTGGCAGTGAAACTGGAAACAATAAGGTCTTGTCCAGATAGTGTCTTCTCATCTGTCTATTTATAGATATTCCTGCAATACTACGATTCCCAGCAGTCTTTGCAAGAATACAGGAAGTAAAGGTAGCTAGGAGAAAGAGCCATAAACTGGAATAATTTTTACAAGAATAAAGTGGCGAAAGCAGCCTTCACCAACCTGGTGCATTCCAGATGTTTTGGATTATTTTTATTTATTTCATTTATGAATCACTTCCCATTAGGCATCCTGAAGTGTATGGCATATATATATATATAACAATTACACATATAAAAAGTACTAAAACTATTGCATATTTAAAAACCATTATTAAAAAGGTTTAATGCTGTGGGTTAGACCACAGAGCCTAGGGCTTGCTGATCAGAAGGTCGGCGGTTCGAATCCCTGCCATGAGGTGAGCTCCCGTTGCTCGGTCCCAGCTCCTGCCCACCTAGCAGTTTGAGAGCACGTCAAAGTGCAAGTAGATAAATAGGGACCGCTCCAACGGGAAGGTAAATGGCATTTCCGTGCGCTGCTCTGGTTCACCAGAAGCGTCTTAGTCATGCTGGCCACATGACCCGGAAGTTGTCTGTGGACAAACGCCGGCTCCCTTGGCCTATAGAGTTAGATGAGCGCCGCAACCCCAGAGTCGGACACGACTGGACCTGATGGTCAGGGGTCCCTTTACCTTTACACACAAAAAAGATTTAGGTAGGTAGCCGTGTTGGTCTGATGCAGTAGAAATATATATATATATATATATATATAATAAAAAATATTGTCCAGTAGCACCTTAGAGACCAACTAAGTTTGTTCATGGTATGAGCTTTCGTGTGCATGCACACTTCTTCAGATACCTTACCTAGCTGAAGAAGTGTGTATGCACATGAAAACTTGTACCAAGAACAAACTTAGTTGGTCACTAAGGTGCTACAGGACAATTATAGATATATATAATTTCTACAAAAAAGAAAAAGAAATTCCAATCTAAAACAACCTAAACCAATCTAAAACAGATATCAACTGAGATAAAGATTTTAGACTACAACTCACATCATTTGTAACTGTTGGCCATGCGTGGGATTCAGTGTTGTAGTAAACTGCCTAGGAAGAAAATGTATCACAAAATAGAGGCACCAGAATTCTGGTGGCCATCTCTTAACTCTAGTCCAACATGGTAACTGAAAAGTCCCAAATTTTCTTTGGCTTCTCCTCTTTCCCTGTATCTAAACTGAAGCTTTGCAAAAGTTCAGGGCTTGATTCCTCCATGTGCAGGTGGTTGAATCTGGAAGGAGAAGGTAAGTGGTTGCTGCTGGCAGAGTCTTTCTGCCTCAGTTGTTATTGAGATTCTCTGGTCCCCACATCATTGTCACTGAACCTTTGCAATGGTATCGTTACTCTTTGTGGAGTCACTCAGTTGCAACCAGAAATGCACCCTTATTTTCTGCAAACTGCTTAGCAATTTATTTTATTTTATTAGATTAAGCAGCATGCAAATATTGCTAAATAAATTAACAGCATTTTTTTGTTAGCAGTTTCAAAACTTTTATGGCAACGTATTTTTAGAAAGGGACGCAGGTGGCGCTCTGGGTTAAACCACAAAGCCTGGGCTTGTCGATCAGAAGGTCGGCAGTTCAAATCCCTGCGACGGAGTGAACTCCCATTGTTTGGTCCCAGCTTCTGCCCACCTAGCAGTTTGAAAGCATGTCAAAGTGCAAGTAGATAAATAGGTACCACTCTGGCAGGAAGGTAAAAGGCGTTTCCATGCAGCTTAGTCATGCTGGCCACATGACCCAGAAGCTGTACACTGGCTCCCTCGGCCAGTAAAGCGAGATGAGCGCTGCAACCTCAGAGTCATCCACGACTGGACCTAATGGTCAGGGGTCCCTTTACCTTTTATTGTTAGAAATCATTTTTGAAAATGCAAAGTTTGTGTTCACATTTGCTTACAAGGCCTTCCTGAAGAGTGAGCAGTGGGAAAAGGTGAGGCAAATGGTCTCTAGCTTTGTGGCCACTAGCCAGCCAGACCCCATGCTTGGGGGACCAGCTCTAAACACTGCGAACCACCTAAGGACAAGCTACCTGGCCACAAGGCCATTACAGTATCTTTAAGTTGAAATGAAGCTGGACTGAAGACTCTGCTTAAAAGATAATATTCTTTCAATAGTGACCCATTTTTAGCACCAAAAAAGCAAGTACATGGCATGTTTCTTCACCATTCTTCCCAAAGGTGTTTGTTAATGCTTCTGCCCTTCAGATGCACGGAAAGTGAACTGTTTGAGACGTCCACAACCACTGGAGGGCATGAAAAGACTTCCTGGCATGGAGACATTTAACTTCTGCGGTTGCCACTTCAATCATCATCTTGATTTGTAGCGATTTCTTAAAGTTTGGCATCACACAAAGCTTGAAGGAACCCCATGCTTGAAGACAAGGCTTTCCTAAAATAGCCCAGTGTTACAGATCTTGAAGAACAGAGCAAGCCATTCTTGACAGTACTGGCTTGTCAGTAGGGGACGGTCTTGGTAGATGAAGGGTGAATGCGGAAATGTCAGATGTCAAAACTACAATCAGATAAAAAAAGTCAGCCCTGCACTGAAGAAAACCATGACTGAGAGTCTTATCGTCAGACAAATAACTTGCATCTATGGGAACGGTTAACCCCCAAAGCATGCATTATTTGTGGAAGGAAACATAACATAATTTGTTTCACAAAAAAAGTAATTACTGATTCCTCCTTTCTTTTCCCCGTTGTACAACTTCTTTGAAAACTGAAAATACATTTTTAAAAATCATAATTTGGCTGGATTTTACACTAAATGTGTAAAATAAGTATAAACAGTGGTAATCAAAATTATTGGTTGATTTATACTATGGCAGCTTTTTATATAGTCGTTGGACTAGCCACAGTATTTAACAAGAACAACATATTTTTACCCCACAAAAATGCAAATAATTAAAAAAAAAACATTCTGAGAAATACTGTACTATTGTGGCTATTCTGTAGCAGAGCTGCTAGAGATTTAATGATGAATCTAGCTTTCTTTCACTATATTGTAATCATCAATAATCCATTTGCTTGAAGGTTTATTTATTTGAATGCTGTCATATGGGGCCACAGATTCATATATGCATTTATGCCCTTCAGTGACATATCACTCAGGGAGAAGAATTCAATGTCATAATAAAACAAACATTCCATTGATGCAAGGCAAATATTTGTGCCCAATGGAATGGCCCTCTCTTCTGCTTCCCAAGTACATTTGTTCAGGAAGTTCTCTTGACCCTCCAGAGATAATTGAGGGGGGCACGGGGGGGGAAGTGGGAGAGGGAAGCCCCATTGCATTAGCAAGAGCCCTTACACTGGCACAGGGGTACCATCTCCTAGGGGGCTGAGCTCTTTTGGGCCCCCAATATTTTTGGATGGGGACTGCCCCCCCCCATGTTCAAAAAGGGTGGAGGAGGGTAAGTGCAGAGTGCGCCATGGCTGGCTCCTCCTCTTCCTGCTGCAGAGCTGTGGCCATTGAAGTTGTGCTGCTTCCCTGCTACCACCTCTTCAGCTCTGCCCAACATCCTGACATCATGTGCCGTGTGACATCGGCACCCCCATTCTCCTTCAGAGGTTGGCACCTCTGCACTGGAGCCTGTTAGTGGGACAACTTGACTGACTCTGGTCCAATGAGTTTATTACTCACTTCCTGCTGGCTGAATGTACAAACTGCCTCCCTTGGAGACTTAATGAAAAAACTAAATGAAGGGATGTAAACGTTTTCTCTGTGATTTGCAATCATCTATGATGGCTTTCGATGCAGGTGGCACTGTGGTCTAAACCACAGAGCCTAGGGCTTGCCAATCAGAAGGTCGGTGGTTCGAATCCCCATGACAGGGTGAGCTCCCGTTGTTTGGTCCCAGCTCCTGCCCACCTTGCAGTTCGAAAGCATGTCAAAGTGCAAGTAGATAAGTAGGTACCGCTCTGGTGGGAAGGTAAATGGTGTTTCAGTGCGCTGCTCTGGTTCGCCAGAAGCGGCTTAGTCATGCTGGCTACATGACCTGGAAGGTGTACGCCAGCTCCCTCGGCCAGTAAAGCGAGATGAGCACCGCAACCCCAGAGTCGTCTGCGACTGGACCTAACAGTCAGGGGTCCCTTTACCTTTTATGATGGCTTTCATGGTAAATAAAAAGTTGTCCAGTAGCACCTTAGAGACCAACTAAGTTTGTTCTGGGTATAAGCTTTTGTGTACATGGTATCTGAAGAAGTGTGCATGCACACGGAATCTTATACCCAGAACAAACATAGTTGGTCTTTAAGGTGCTACTGGACATTTTTTTTTAATTATTTCTACTGCGTCAGACCAACACGGCTACCTACCCGGCTTTCATGATGATCACTTGATAATTCAGCCCATTGAGAGGTGGAATGTGTCTGTGTAAACCTGTCCAAACTCGCACTGATTTCACTTGATCATGTTTCCAAGGGCATATCACCTTTTCTCCAAGGAGATTGAAGTGGCATACATGGCTCTCCTCATCCCCATTTTATCCTCACAACAATTCTGTGGGGTAGGGAAGGCTGGAAGACTATGACTAACCCAACTGAGCTTCATGGCTAAGTGGAGATTTGAACTTTGCCCCCCCCCCAGCCCCTAATCCAACATCCTAACCACCAAACTACACTGCCTGTCAGTGTACAGTTACATGCACGCTATTTAGAATGCTAGTATTCATTTCTTACATCATTTAATTTGGTAAATCAAATGCAAGTGCATGCTGTAGGCCTCTTGAACCGAACCATCAAACATTCTTATAATTGGCAGCTACAGCCAGCCGTCCTTCCTGAACACATGTCACCAGCCATGCCATTTCAAGCTCCTCCTGTATCTTGTTTAGTAACTCTTCAATTGGCTGATCACTAGATTTCTAACACCTAGCATGCCCAATTTGTGTCCTTACTAAAAGTATTAACGCCATCAGCAGTTGGCATTTTTGGCACACATTTCTTTATATAATTTGAACATACAAATGAATGGCTTTTATAGACCATTTCCCCAGTATATATTAGCTTTAGGAAAGTGCAGCCGTAGAATGTTGTTTTCTACATCCTTATTAGAAATGTACTCCTTTGCTCCATCTTTCCCAGCACTCACAGTACAAGATGAAGTGAACAAAAAGAACAAACACAGACACACAAACAGGTAAGTGGGAAAGATTTAAGAACAAAGAGAAGCAGAAGCAACGTCTGCACGGCAAAAGAGCGTTGTATGTTATTCAGTCATCTCCAGTTTGTTTATTGCTCTTTTTTTAAAAAAAAGACAAAGAAAAATGGTCAACAAATCTTTGGTCCCATCTGATTGAAAAGTTGGTTGGGAAGCTCAGTCTGGAAGGTTTAGTGTAGCTTCTTTCACATATTCTAAAGACTAGCTAGAATGATAAGAGTAAATATGACAGAAATCATATTTCCCGAGGATAATTTAAGCCTCCATAAGAAAGTATACATATGGCTCATTATAAAAATGTCTTTCTATGTGACCTACTCCAGCAATGAGTTCTGGCTAAAGCTGCTAGAGTTTCCTTTCTCCCCCCTTTTCCATTATATACCAGGCAAATGTTTTGTTCTTCGGTGTACGTGGAACCTCCTGGGGAATTTCAGCATGCAATTAGCCGTAAGTGTCATGCTAGATGGAAGAAGCAACTTGGTCAAGAAATCCTTCCTCGTTTTGTCTGTTCCATAGATTTATGAAACAGTAATTAATGTTAGAGTAGAATGAGTCCACACTTAATAATGTTTTTGTTTAAGTTCATAACTCCTGTGCAGAAAGCTTAATATAATAGAGGGTGGGTAAACATATGGAGCAGTTGACTGGGCTAAAGATAGCTGTGTTTCGTTCATATATCCACTTTTCTGGTGCGCGGTGGAGTTAACCAGACTTGCAGGTCAGCCAATTCAAATAGCAGCAAAAAGAAGAGATGGGTACCTATTGGAGCCAATTTGTGTGTCAATTTTAAGGAACATTACAACTCAGGGCAATTCTGTCTAGCATGTTAATTTTTCTATCACTAGCAAGACTTGTGCTCCGACCCAAAATGGAAATGCTGAGGAGTATTACACTCAATCTAAAAAACCATTAAGCACTAATAATACATCCTCAGAGAATGTTAACATAAGAGAAAATTAGCCCTCCTCTGAGATTTGTGTGCTTTCGCAGGTTGATTGGTGCATACAGAAAATAATGCAGAAGGCAGAAGTCCAAATGAAGTGCGCCATCGACGGAAAGCAATGGTTAGTTTAACATTTGCATACCATGCAGAATATGCACAACTATAATTCAATCTCTTATATAGTGCATTCATTATATTGGCCTGGTTTTTATGTGAATTGCATGTGAAATCCATATTGATATTAAAGTTCTTAAAGTGAAAGCATTTATGCAGTGAAATGCATTTATCTAGGGGGGAAATGCTCCTGGGTATTTTTACTTTGACGGTGATGCCTTCCAAAAGAAAAAAAAGTGAAAGAGAAAACTGTACGATCTTCATTATATACAAAATTTACTCAGTTACCTGGACGTATACTGTATTGCTGATTCATGCATATAACACACTCAAAAAGTTGAATGGGGGAATTGAACATGATCCCCCTTTCCTCCTTCTGTATACTGTTCTGTGGGTTTACCTGACCCCCACAAGTGTCAGTTTGACTGGGCATGGGGACTTGCAGGGCGGGAAGAGGGGGGAAAGGTTAGGTGAATCCCACCCATTGTGCTTCATGCCATGTTCTGAAAAATCTCAAAGAACTTGGCATGTTCCAGTCATAGGTAAGTGTTTTTAGGCCCGGCCACGCATTGCTGTGGGTTTTTTCTTCCCCTTGCTTTTTAAAATTCTCCTGACCCCGAGAGTATTCTGGAAGCTCCTGTTTTCATTCTTCCCTGTCCCTTTAGAGCAGGGGTCAGCAACCTTTTTCAGCCTTGGGCCAGTCCACTGTCCCTCAGACCATGTGGTGGGCCGGACTATATTTTTTTTTGGGGGGGGGGGGAATGAACTAATTCCTATGCCCCACAAATAACCCAGAGATGCATTTTACATAAAAGAACACATTCTACTCATGTAAAAACACACCGATTCCCATTACATAAAAGAACACATTCTACTCATGTAAAAACACCAGGCACGCGAAGCTGCGGCGGCCATTTTAGGAGAGGGCAATGGCGACCTTAAAGAGCATTCTCCCCCACCCCAGTCCCAAACTTACCCAGTCCCAAAATCACACACCCCAGCGAAAGAATCCCCTCAGAGCTGGTCTTACTCAGTGCGACCTCTCAGGCATGCCTCCTGCTCCGTGTTCCCCCCCCCTCGGAGCATGCGAAGCTGCGGCGGCCATTTTAAGTGAGGGCACGGGCCACTTTATGGAGCCCTACTGCGGGCCTTGCTCTGGTTTTTTTTTTTTACTGTAAAAGCGCAACCCCCCCACAACCCCCCCTCCTCACAATTAACTGGCCCCATGCTCTACGCCATTAAAAAGAGCATTCTCCCCCATCCGAGTCCCAAAATTACGCACCCCAGCGACAAAATCCCCTCAGAGCCGGTCTTACTCAGTGCGACCTCTCAGGCAGCCTTCGGCTTATTTTGCTCCCGCATTTTTTTCCTCCCCCCTCTCTTCCGCAACTGCCCTGCCTCCTGCTCTGTCTTTTTCCCACATTTCCACTAAGCAGTTTGTGTCAGAAAGTCCTTGGGTGCTTACAGATGGCAGTTATAAAATGGTGGACGGGGTTTTCTTTTTGGCGCAAGTCTGATGACATCAACGGGCAATCCGCCTTTCTATTGGATGCTGTTGGAGTCTTCAGTTCTGTTGCTGGTGACACGTAATGTGTGCGCCTTTTTTGGCTTTTATTCTATATTTTAGGCATGACAGGTGTGGTTTTTTTTAATTTTTATTATGCTAGATCCTTCTCCCATGGTCATGTTATGCTTTGTCCTAAATTTGATGTGGTTTGGTCCAGTGATTACGGAGCAAGGTGGTGTCGGCCGCGCACGCAATGGGAACATATATATATATATATATATATATATATATATATATATATATATATATATATTTGGGGGGGATGAATGCATTCCTATGCCCCACAAATAACCCAGAGATGCATTTTAAATAAAAGCACACATTCTACTCATGTAAAAACACGCTGATTCCCGGACCATCCACGGGCTGGATTTAGAAGGCAATTGGGCTGGATCTGGCCCCCGGAGCTTAGTTTGCCTACCCATGGAATAGAATCATTAATGGACAATATCACACATGCTGTGAGGTGAGTGGGGCTGAGAGACTTCAGAGAAGTGTGACTAGCCCAAGTTCACCCAGCCGCTGCATGTGGAGGAGCGGAGACGCGAACCCGGTTCACCAGATTACGAGTCTACCACTCTCAACCACTACACCACACTGGCTCTATAGTCCATGTATCAAAAGCCTGCCCTTCTCCTTCCATCATCCATAACCAACAGCCCAACTACTGGAGGGAGGTATTTGTAATTCAACATTTAGAGAGCATCTGGTTACTAAGCATGGATTTGTCCTACAGTGTACTACTAGTGTCTGAATTAATTTCTCGCTTGTGATAGACTAAAAGGGGAAATAATCCGACTGGCACCACTTCTTCCATTGAGGGTGCTGACACTGGACACTGTTGCATCTCAAGTAACAGGCCTAGAATTTACTGGCTGCAGCACCAATAGAGATGTTACTGTGGCGTTTGCCTTTCTAGGGAATACATATAGAAGAAGTAAGTAAGGGGTTAAGTGGCTGGCCCTAGGCGGTCCAATAAACAGAGGGGGGGAGGAGCTAGGGGCAGCTGAAGGAGTCAGTTAGAGTTAGAGAGCGGGGAGTTGAGGGAGTTGAGGAAGAGCAGTTGATCGAGGGAGTTGGTTGGTGGGTGGTTGTTGAGTGTGAGGGTTGGTGGTGAGGTAGAGTGGTGAGCGTAGGCAGGGTTGTAACCATTATCTTAAGTTGTTGAAGTTTTTAAATAAACACTTATTATTTTGTTTAAAATTGCACCCTGACTGTGAAAGTTATTACCAGGGAGGGGATCCTGGTTGGTGGCAGCAAAGCGCGTGGTGGCACAGGGATCAATAGTCCGTCAAACGACCGGGGACCCTGTGTGATCGCCACAAAACTGGCGGCAGCGGCGGGATAAGATCAATACGCCGGCAGGAGACATCAATAAGCCCGTGGAGGGATATTGGAATCGTTGTGCCTGTTCACCACAAAATTGGCAGAAGCAGCTGGGGTTAAACAATACACCTGGAAGGGGAAGGGTAAATCTGTGAAGTGATAACCTAGCCCGGGGGTGTAGTTGTGGGTACCCAAGGACGCTGCAAGGCTAAGATAACAAAAGGAGAAAAGAGAGCTCACAAATCTGTTCTGGCAGGGGGTTTTGACTTGGGGTCCGAGGAAGTAAGCTTAACGGGTAGAGAGAAGACCCATAGCAGAACTTTGAGACCCGAGTCTGGAGAAACCTAGCCAGGGGGAACAGTGCTGAGAGGAGATTTCTCTTATTTTGTTAATTTAACTGTCAATCCTCAATCACACAATATGCCACCTAAAAAGACAAAGAACCCTGTGAGGGAACCAGCTCAAGATAGCTCTGAAGGGGAGGAAAATGGGAATCCTCTGAGGGAAGAGCAGAGCTTAGAAGATGCCACTAATATTTTACCTGAGGCGAGAGAGCCACAAGTTTCTATAGAATTAGAAAAGTGGAAACTAGAACAACAATATAAATTTGAATTAGAAAAAGAAAGAATTAGAGCTCAGCAAGAGAGCGAAAGAATGCAATTTCAGTTGGAAATGAGGAAACTAGAATTAGCAGCAATGGAGAATCAAAACAATAGTAATAACACCGGTAGTCAAACACCAGGGAAAGTGGATTTAAAGCGATTCCCTGAGTTCAAGGAGAAAGATAGCCCAGAGGCTTTTCTGATATCATTTGAGAGAGCCTGTAAAGATTTCCAAGTGAAGGATGAGGAGAAAATGGTGATCTTAAGGGCTAGAATTAGTGGGGTATTGGCAGAAATATACGCCCAAATGACAGAAGAACAGTCCACAGACTTTGAGATGTTTAAACAATTAATTTATACGAGGTTTGGAATTACCTCAGAACAACTAAGAAAAAAATTCAGGAGTGTGACAAAGTTGAGGGAAGAAACGTATGCTCAGTTGGGGGCAAAAATTACAAATTACCTCAAAAAATGGTTAGAGCAGGAGGGTGCGGATTCAATTCAAAAAATCAGAGAGGTTATTGCGTTGGAGCAATTTTATGCCACCATAACTGGGGAGTTGAAATATCTTGTAAAGGAAAGAAGTCCTAAAACCATCCAGGAGGCAGCAAACATAGCTGACCAAATTAATGAAATTAGGGACCATGGATTTGATAGTCCAAAATTTGGCGGGAAATTGTGGGGGAACCCCAGAAACCAATTTCAATATGCTAAAGGAAGCTCTTCTCCGGCAATGAAAAAGGGAAACATACCACAGTCAAAAAGCCCAAGTGACGTGGGCCAAACTAACACCCATACCTCTGAGGTAAAAGAAAATAAATCTAATTATACTGGGGGAAGAGATATGAGGTGCTGGTCGTGCAATAAACTGGGCCACAGAAGCTTTGAATGTAAGACTGGTGAACAAGTTAAATCTGGGAGCACAAACACTCAAAAACACTCTTATTGTATCCACTCAGTAGGGCAGGGTGAGGCTAAGCAGGTTGCCACGGAAACCGAAGCTTTAGCTAGGCCTGAGACAGAGGAGATTCCTGAGGCCTCAGTAATACACTGTTACTTGATTAAACAGAATGATTTGCTCTTGAGAAAGTCAGGAGAAAATATTTGGATTGAAAACAAAAAATATCTAGGGTTAAAAGATACCGGATCCCAAATCACGATTGTTCATCCTGAGGTAATCAGTCCCGATAAAGTAATTCCAGGAAAAACTATAGAAATAAAAGGAATCGCCAAAGAGCCAGTTAGACTCCAAATGGCTGAGGTAAACATTAAGTTACATGACTGGAGTGGAAAGTGGCAAGTGGCCATTTCAGAGGAAATCCCCACTGCGGTGCTTATCGGTTGGGATCTCCTGGAGCATGTACAGAGTGCGTTTGTTATTACCCGCACCAAGGGGGGCCGACTGTCAACTGATACTGAGGGAAGCGAAACAGTTGCCAATGAGGGCAGGACTCAGAGTCCTCAAGTTGAAACTTTGAGTGAGCCAGGCTTCCTAATACCTTTTAAAACTACTCAAAAGACTAATTTCTCTCAGGAACAAAAGAATGACATAGGACTAAACAGCTGTTTTGAGGCAGCAAAATCTACTGTTCCATTAACCCCTGATTGCCCAGAGAGGTTCTGCCTAGAGGAGGGGCTGTTATATCGTGAAGCCCTTAGCACACCTTATAAAGGGGGAGGAGGAAACCGCAGACAACTAGTGGTTCCTCACATGTACCGAGAAACTATCATAAAGCAAGCCCATAATAGTATTTTTGGGGCACATATGGGGATAACTCGGACCAAACGAAGAGTGGCACAAAATTTCTATTGGCCAGGCATGGGGAAGCAAATTAGAATGTATTGCCAAGCCTGTGAGATTTGCCAAAGGCAGGGATCAGGTCAGGACAAAACCAAGGCAAAACTGTGTCCTTTACCTGTAATCTCCACACCATTCCAGAGGTTAGGACCCTTGCCTAGAGCGACCAAAAAGGGGAATGAAATGCAACTAGCCTGGGAGGAACCATCCCAAATCGTGTCCAAAATAAATAATGCAAACTACCTTATCCAGCAGGGGGATGAGGGGCGCAAGGTAGTTCACATAAACATGATTAAGCCTTACCAGAGAAATGAAAGCTGGGCTCTCTGTGCTATCCGAGAGGACCCAGAAGAAGCAGAAATACCATGCTGGGAGGGGAGAGGGGAGCAAGAATGTAATATACAAGAAGTTAAGCTAGCCCCTACCTTAACCCATTCACAGCAGGAAGAAATAAGAAACATCCTACAAAAATATAAAACGATTTTCAGTAATACTCCAAGACTAGCAAAAGGGGTAGTCCAACACATTGACACCGGGATTGCAGAGTCTTGCGATTTCATATTTGTTATGCCGTACGATGAACAGAGTCAGGTGTGGTTGCAATGCAAAGCCAGAGCCAATGCTCCATATAACCACACCATAATGGAATATGAAAAATACATTCACATGGGCATTAATCCAAAGAAGATTGTGATGGGTGTTCCATGGTACGGCTATGATTATACCTGTCTAGGCTCAATTAAGGCCCATGTTTGTTCAATTGCAAACGTTCCTTTCCGAGGGGCTCCATGCAGTGACGTGGCAGGACGTCAGCGCCCATATAAAGTAAACATTGATCTAGTAAACAGTTTTATTTCCGGGATCCTGTGGGAGGAGGAACAGGAAGCCCCATATTTAGAATGCAAGGTCTTTATATTTGACATTGGGGGGCAGGCCTGGAAGGTTTATGACTGGTCACATCTTACCACAGTGGCGATTTTTGGAAAATATGACCCTGAGCTTATGGGTTACGCCCATTCAAGAGGAGTCAGAGTTGTTTTAAAAAGTGACCTATCTGTGAGATCAGTTAGAACAACTATTCAAAGTTATGATAAACCATTCATCAGTTGGAAATATAGAAAGAAAAACATACTGAAAGTTATAGTTGCCAGGGTGTCCCATCAACTTTCTATGAAAGTGAAAGTGTTTCCTACACTAGAGATTGTGTGGTGGGAAGTTGGGTACCCTGCTGCTCATGCAACACAAATAAATGCCCAAGATGAACGTGGTTACACAGCATTAACGTGGCCACCACGTCAAAGACATAAAAAAGTAGTCTTCAAATTGCTTGAAGTGGGAACTGATAATTCAATACAGATCAAAGATGGACTGACAGCAAGGGAGATTGCTAACAGCAATAGGCAATCAGAGCTTTTTAATCTACTTTCATTAAGTAAACCCGTGTGTCCAAAAAGCTTCAGCAAGCTGACTAAAAAAGCAGCTTTCCACAAACTTCTGAAAGCAGTTCCCAATGAATTAAAAAGCCAGACAACTAGTTCTAATGCAGTTTTTGGTGACATGGAGACGTTTGTACAAGACCTCAGGCTTCAACACTTAACAGAGATCCTGAAGGAGAGAGAGGGTGACCCAAGAGAGCTTTTGACCCTGAGAAACAAAGACTCTACACAGCTTGGAATCCACAATAGTTACAGACGCATCGACTGCAGGGATCGGAGTTGGACTGTGTCAACTTGCATCCAACTTGCATCCAATCACGTGTGGCAGAGAAAAGACTGGTGCCCAGAGAAAGACACTTCTTGTGGCGGTTAAGGACAATAAGGAGCGTGAAAGGATCCTGGACATCGTTGCAGATGCCTTATCACGAAGACCCAAAGGCAAAGATTAAAATGGACAGTTGCAAATTTTCTTGCAGTTAACTAAAGGTTTAATATTGCATGATCTATTGTATATAATGTGAAAAAAAAACAATTATTAAGCCAGTATAAGATGAGGAGTTAAGGTTAGTAAACATAGAAAATGTTTGTTTGAATTAAGGTGTCACGCAGTTTGATCAGGAGTATAACTCTGTGCAGTTATCCCTCCTGAATCAAACTTATTTAAGGGGGGAGGTATGTGGCGTTTGCCTTTCTAGGGAATACATATAGAAGAAGTAAGTAAGGGGTTAAGTGGCTGGCCCTAGGCGGTCCAATAAACAGAGGGGGGGAGGAGCTAGGGGCAGCTGAAGGAGTCAGTTAGAGTTAGAGAGCGGGGAGTTGAGGGAGTTGAGGAAGAGCAGTTGATCGAGGGAGTTGGTTGGTGGGTGGTTGTTGAGTGTGAGGGTTGGTGGTGAGGTAGAGTGGTGAGCGTAGGCAGGGTTGTAACCATTATCTTAAGTTGTTGAAGTTTTTAAATAAACACTTATTATTTTGTTTAAAATTGCACCCTGACTGTGAAAGTTATTACCAGGGAGGGGATCCTGGTTGGTGGCAGCAAAGCGCGTGGTGGCACAGGGATCAATAGTCCGTCAAACGACCGGGGACCCTGTGTGATCGCCACAGTTACCATTGTGGGAAGAAGCTATGAGGAAGTAGCAACCATAACTGTTCTGGTTACATATAAACCAGCTGGCAGAATCTACATGTGGTTCCAGGAGGCCTCCGACTCAGACACTTACCAAGTCAACATCAACTTAGCTTCAGCAGTGCTGCAGCTGTATAAAGTGCTACAGTGCATACTCTGGAAGTTGTATGCTTCCAGAGTATACATGGATGATTTTCCCTGGTGGTGTACCTCTAATAATAATAATAATTCATAAAGGGTTTAGGTGTGTGAGGACTGAGTGTGTGTGTGTTGCTTCTAACTTCTTTGACAGATCTTGTGACAATCATCCATGCTCCACAGCTGTTCCAAGATGCCATTCATACTGCTGTACAACATCCAAAATACCGAGGGCCTAATAAGATTTAGCTTTCCCTCAATATAAATAATTTAATCAGATTAATGACATTGTTCAACCTGAGGGATTCTATAATTAGTAGATTACTGGAGCAGCAAGCCAAGCTATCTACTATTAGCACCTGGAGGAATTCCTGTTGTCTTAGTTGGTGGAATTGAATATGAATATTCCTGTCATGCAAACTGTAAAGATAATAAGCCACTGGCATTTTGTAAGCTATATAAATCCATGATTTCACATTAAATATTTAAAGCACAGGAGGTGTTATTTGTTAGGGTACTGATAAAAGGAGTTCAACCATTACTGCTTTCTTTTTCTTTTGGCAAATCCCTCTTTGTGTGAAGACGTTTTCCTGCCGTTCAGTATTTGTTTTTCCCCCTCGGGCTGTATATTGTTTCAGTTCCTCTGGAGGTGGGTTTCAGACTTTGCAGGCGAAACACTCCAAATATTTTTACAGAAGGTTTATCCTTTTGATATAAAAAGGAAATTCAAACTATGAGCATACACAGATGTGAGGCTGTCTGAGACTGTCTCAACTGCAACCAGATCCCTGAAATATTTGCAGAAAGGGCTGCCTTTTTCCTTGCAAAGGAAAGGACTGCTTGCAAGACCAGTCTGAATGTACATAGTTTATTTATCCAAAAATTATGCGGAAGGGGGGGGAGGAGTTTGGCAAAGTGAGTGTGCATTAAAATATCATAAAAGGAATATTGTAAAATAAAGGCTGCAGGAGGTGGCTAATACCATAATAAACTGTGAATAACTTGAACAGAAGCTTTTTATGCTTCTTAAAATATGAAAAGTCTTTGCCTGAAAAAGAGTGGTTATAAATTACCAGGTGAACGAAACTGTGAACTGAAAAACTTTGTTGGCTGAAGTGTCTCTGTTTTTAATAATTACCATATCAGGCTGGAGTGAAACCGAGATAACTAATGACCTTTTGAAGTCCTTAGGATAAATTATGGTTTGTGTGCAAGAGATGATAACACCGTTTAAAAGATTTATGTAATAGTTCTTCACAGAGTCTGAGATATTAGCACATAGTCATAAATTAGCAGGAGTTTCAAGGAATTACTTTAAATGGGAGACTCCTAGAATTTTATCCATCGATATTGTTGGACTCCAGCTCCCATCTTCCCTGACCATTGGCCACTCTGGCTGGTGGTGATGGAAGTTGGAGTGCAACAACATCTGGAGGGTCATAGGTTCTCCATCTCTGCCAATCTTTCCCAGCACCAGCCCCTTTCTGATCCAAGCATTTATTGAAGATTTTAAGTATGAAATTGCTTGATGAATTCTCTAGGCAAGTATAGTTGAGGTGGTCTGGGCTTATGACAGCTCAGTACTGACTAAAGAGCTTTCTTTAGCAGGGAACTTAGGTCCCACTTGCAGGGCACATGTCCAAAACAAGTTGAAGTGATCTTCAATCTTTCAGACCTCCTTGGTGGTCTAGGTCAGTGTTTCCCAACCTTGTGCCTCCAGCTGTTTTCAGACTACAATTCCCATCATCCCTGGCCACTGGTCTTGCTAGCTAGGGATGATGGGAGTTGTAGTCCAAAAACATCTGGAGGCCCAAGGTTGGGGAACACTGGTCTAGGTGAATCATTGCAACATGAATACATGGGTTAAAAACCTTTCACCATATCAGAAATACCTGTCATGTCTCAATAAATCCTTATCTTACTGCAGTGACTTACTCTGTCAATTATTTAAAAAACAACAGTGTTACAGATTTTACCAGGAGGTAGCACAGCGCATGTAACAGTTTTCCTGATTTAGGGGCAATGATCATTTATATATAACAACTAATTAGTTAAAGTATTTCTAGTGCCATGCTAGAGTTTGTGTTCATGAAGGGGCAAGGTAGGAAAGGGTCATCTTGCACCCATTTCGTTTCTGTAACCCAAAAGCATTCTCTCTCTCTCTCTCTCTCTCTCTCGAAATGGAAAGCAAACGGAAAGAAAGAGGAAAGAGGGCATTTACATATATTTTTTGAGTGGTAGTCCAAGTGTTTAATATCTTTTTAATTTTCAAAAAATTGGGCTATGTAGTATTGGAAAGATCATGTAAGAGCCAAAGGTTTCCATGCTTGGTACATACTTATTAAAACCTCTAAACAATGTACATAAGTAAAATAACCAAGAACCACCAAAAACAAATCGTCTACAAAACATGAAAAAATGCCCTCCAAAATTTATCTGATGAAAATAAGGACGTCCCATTCCATAATGATAATTTCACTATTTATACCCCACACATCTTACTGCGTTGCCCCAGCCACTCTAGGCAGCTTCCACAATGTATAAATACATAATAAAAGATTAAACATATAAAAAAATCCTTCCCTATATGGGATTGCCTTCAGATGGCTCAGGGGTTGGGTAACTTCATACCCCTCCAAATTTCGCCAATGAAAATAGGGATGTCCTAAGGAAAAGTGGGACATTCCAGGATCAAAACAGAAACTAAGACAGCTTCTCTTAAATCAGGGTCGTCCATGGAAAATAGGGACACTTGGAGGGTCTGTGAAAATATGTCAAAATACATCCAATCTGCGAATTGGCATGTGACAGAAATAGTGACCAGGGGTGGGGGCAGAGCTAGCATGTGTACTTTACTCCATTTCAAATGTGTAGGTCACCACACATGGGGAAAATATTTTTGATATGCTAAGATTTATTTGTGCATATGTGTTGGTAAATGCAGAATTATTAAAATGAAGAGAAATGTGCATTTGTGTGGGTAAGTGCATCTTACTGTGGGACTAAGGCCCCAGACTGTATTGTTGTCAGAATTCTATTATATCAGTATCTCATACTAATTGAATGTCTTCGGGATATAAATGCAATGTACTCTAATTATCTGTTTAGACTCATTCTCCCACCTTGTGGGCTTTTTATTATCTTAGCCATGAGATAAGAACCTTGGTTACATTACATCTCTACACATCAATGCAATTAATAACTGGTGGTTCGCCTTTCCCCCCACTCAGCCAGAGATTGAGATTAGATATTCTGGTACAATATGAGCTATTCCCTAGCCACTGTCTGCTAACCTTGCTTGTTTCTGGAGCTTCTTTTGTTTCGATTATGGACTTTACAAGGAGAAGCAAAGCTTTAATTATGACATTCCTGTGGCTGTTTATAAAGATGCATTTGCAAATTGATGTTCCTCCTTGGTTTCGTGTTAGCCAGGTTTGCAAATAGACCTAGAAAACCAGCTGCATTTTGATCATCGCTTCCTGCCCATACTCTTAGTGGTGGAAACTGCATCTGGCAAAGTCCGTCAACTTTTTATCTTCAGTTTTACTTTCAGGTTGGGTAATACAACAAACCTCAAACCACTTCAATCAGACTGCTTTAAATTAAGTTAAGCCTGAGGAGTGTAGCTTCCTCCTCCCCTTCTTTGGATTTTCTTGATCTGCACATTCCCTCATGCATAACAGTAATCCCACAATTTAAGGAGGGAGACTACAAATCACAAAACAAGCTTTGGCTCTACAGCAAGAGATATCCTGGAGCCTTGATCCTGCCCTGGTTCAAATAAACAAAAGCAAGGCCATGTCAGCCTCCTTATCTCATGCCACAGTGGTGAGAGTTAACATTCCCACCCTAACTAAATACTCTGTGTATCTGTGAGGTAAATAGTATTTTGATCATAGCGCTCTTTGAAGAGGGGAGGTTTCCCTGAGTCATGCTCCTGGGGAAATGAACTATTTTCACATTGTCTGGAGGCTGCCTTCCAGCGTGTATGGGGAGAGAGCAGGGAGGACAAAAGAAGACATGTCAGCATAGCTGTCAAGTTTTGGATTTGAAAATAAGGGATCAGCAGTCTCACCTATCCTGGGGACAGTCACATGTCAGTGGTGGGCGGAGCCAGAAG